>NW_023270451.1:34258428-34413775 GCF_011800145.1 Mirounga leonina | reverse complement strand
TAAATAAATAAATAAATAAATAAATAAATAAATAAATAAATAAATAAGAGATTTTCTGGGGCGCCTGGCTGGCTCAGTCAGAAGAGTATGCGACTCTTGATCTCAGGGTCATGAGTTCAAGCCTCATGTTGGGTGTAGAGATTACTTAAATAAATGAATATTTTAAAAAAGAGAGAGGGGGGAATCCCTCATCTTTTAAAGATTTTATTTATTTATTTATTTATTTATTTATTTATTTATTTAGAATGTGTGTGGGTGGAAGGGCAGAGAGAGGGAAAGAGAGAATCTTTTTTTTTTTTTTTTTTTAAGATTTTATTTATTTATTTGACAGAGAGAGAGAGCAGGAACACAAGCAGGGGGGAGTGGGAGAGGGAGAAGCAGGCTTCCCGCCGAGCAGGGAGCCCGATGTGGGACTTGATCCCAGGACCCTGGGATCATGACCTGAGCCGACTGAGCCACCCAGGTGCCCCGAAAGAGAGAATCTTAAGCAGACTCTGTGCTGAGCGTGGAGCCCCACATGGAGCTCTATCTAATGACTCTGAGATCATGACCTGAGCCAAAATCAAGAGTTGCACGCTTAACTGACTGAGCCACCCACGTGCCCCTGGAAAATCTCTTTTAAACATAAATGATTTTACCCTAACTCTAACTTTGCCTCTTCTAATGACAAGAGGTGCCTATATTAAAAAACAAAGGACAATAAATTTTAGTCACTTTATTTTTTCTCATTGATACTCTTGGGGAAATAGAAGTTACTGAGGAGTGAATAGTTGATGCACTTACAGATTTGTTATCTGAACTATCAGAAAAGATTAAGAAGTTCTAGAACGCCTCGTGTCTTCCAGCGATGAAATCTGTCACTATAAGTCCAATTCAAATTGTATTTGTATTTACTAAAGAAAAATAAGTTTGTCAGGATGTGGGTTCCAAAGGCAAATATTAATTTCCAAAGTCAGAGCCATCAGAAACCTTAAGAGAAATTAGTCAAAATACTTGTGTATGCAAGACTGGAAAAAAAGTTTTATGAATGGTAAAGGGCTTTTCAAGAGTTGGTAACACATATACAAAGCCTTCATGTTGCTAAAGGGTATGCGGGGCACAGCGTGATAATGAGTTCACCAGGGCTGAATGGGAGAAGCGTTGGCAGATGAAGTGGCCTCTTTGGGGATCTATACCTAAACAAATAACACTTTGGTTCCCAGACTGTCCCTTAAACTATTTGATATATGTAAACCTTCAATATAAAGCTGACAGATACAACTTGACTACAGTGCAGTAACATTTTAAACTTGGGGCCAAATTAGGGGCCAAGGCTAAGATCTAAGAGGGTGATTGGAAAAAAGTGATGTATTTTTAAATATTTGGGTGTATTTTAGTCCAGATTCTGTGGAAAATGGAGCCAGCAAAAGTTTATGTTTGAATTCATCATTAGAGAGTTCAAACCCAGGGAAGGGGAAATGAGCCAGAGAAGGAGAGGGGGCAAGTCTGAGGGAGTGCTTTCCAGGGCTGGCCGCGCTGGTTATCCAGAGCAACTGACTGCTCTACCTCATGGGGTCATTTTCTCAGAGGCCATGTGAACTACTGCATTTTAGGAAAGTCTTTCTGAGGGAGAGAGAGAAGAAAAATTTATCTGATAACACCCATTTCCCATTGGTCAAAGATTTACCCCCCAAGATATTAACTCTTCATGGGAATATTAATTCCATTCTTCTGGGGTGCACACAACTGATCATTAAAAAGATCCCCGGCTTATGCTTTAGCCGCAGTAGAGAACCTGGGGACAATGAAGCGCCACGTGCCGTAGGTGTGAGGCAAGTCACTGTGGGCTTGTGCCACAGAAGCTAATGCCAAACAAGTGGCCAGCGGTCCTGGAGACAGGTGGGGCCAGGAGAATCTGAGGTAGCAAGTCTGAGTCCTGATGCGGGCGGTGATGTGTGCCTGGGCAGTATATAGCCCGTGAATGCCTGGCCTCTCAACATGAATCAAGAGCAAATTAATTAATTAAAAAAGATTTTATCTATTTATTTGAGACAGAAAGAGCTCATGAGTGGGGGGTGTGTGGTGGGGGGCAGAGGAGAAGGGAGAAGCAGACTCCCCACTGAGCAGGAAGCCCAACGAGGGGCTCGATCCCAGGACCCTGGAATCATGACCCAAGCAGAAGACAGCCGCTCAACCGACTGAGCCACTCAGGCGCCCCAAATCAAGATAAAATTTAGTTAACCCTCTGTATATAGAGAGACCCATGAGAGAGGCTCTCTTTGGTCCCACTGTAGGCA
Organism: Mirounga leonina; assembly: GCF_011800145.1. NCBI lineage: Eukaryota > Metazoa > Chordata > Mammalia > Carnivora > Phocidae > Mirounga > Mirounga leonina. Next base: position 34,411,499 of record NW_023270451.1, on the reverse strand, counting down.
ACAGGACACATAGCAGGTGCTCGTTCTCCTCCAGAGCAGATGAGGCCCCCCTTGTCTTGATGCACCGTTAAGATGGATTGATGGAAAGTAGCTGACAACTCAAGCTGGCGTAACATTAAGGAAGTGTATTAACTCAGATAAGAGGAAGTCCAGAATTTGGTGAATTCAGCAGTTGAATCATGTTCAAGCTGCCTGCTTTCATATAGGCTACCATCTGCCCAGATTTCTTTCTTTCCTTTCCTTTCTTTTCTTTTCTTTTTTTTTTTTTTTTGAGAAATAGTCCTATGTAATATGTTCCAATATCATACATTTTTCCTAGTTCTCTTTATACAACAGCCTTGGCACCACAAGATATAAAATTCGACTGTTTTGTCAGCTGCTTCACAACTTCACAAGAAAAGTTGCCAATTTCCCAGCTAGGGAAAGGAGCTGGGTTCTTTTATTTCTTCCCTATATTTTCCACTCACACAAATCCACGTTTCACATTCCCTTATTTGCCATACCTCCTCTTCCGGGATCATATTTTGTACTTTTAGGATTCTTGGTTGCAAACAACGATAAAAACGTGGCTAACTTAAGCAGAAATGGAATCTATTAAAAGTATATCTAGGCTGACAGCATCTATGGGAAAGCTGGAAAAACAACTTGGGCAGAAACCGTGACAGGTAAAGCACAGCCAAAATTCTGCCACAGGATGGTCTGCTTAGACTATCGCTGCTGAGAGCACTGCCGCCTACACCTGCCCCACGCAGCTGGACCCGTTGTCCCTGCCAAGCCCCTCCCCACATCGCACCACCTCACCCATCTATCGGGTAATGATTTCTCATTATTATGATTTTCTTTGCTAAGAATGATACCAGGTGAAAAATACTTGCATTTCAGAAGTAGAGACCTTTGTAATTGAATTGATTTTTTCCCAGTCCCTGTTGTCTCTAAAGACCTGGTTTTTCAAATAATGAATCTTAAACATTATCCAATAGCTAACTTCATTATCATGTGAGCCGTTTCCCTGTTGGAGTCTCACTACAAATGATTGGTGTGTTCTCTGTATTGGTTTTACTTCAGTTTTAATCAAATATAATCAGGTAATTTGAATTTTCTGCCTGAGTATTTGGCATGTTTTCTGGCAACTCAGTGAACAAATTTATTGAGCGTGCATAGCTCGAAATTTTCTGGTGATAGTGTTTTATTGATTTGCTCTTTTGTAATTAAATAAGCTAACATTTCTAGGTACCCAAGCAGAGAGAACATGACTTAAACTTTTATCAAGCTGGATTTGTTATTTTGTGCAATTGTGCTGATGGACACACTGAACCATGCAAGATGAGATATGAAATGTAATAAAACCCACATATTATCCACAGAGCAAAGTCTACTTTTATCTAAGCTGTCCAGATTTTTTTTAGCACCAGCTGAGGAGGAAAAGGCCTGAGTGATGGTGGCTTATATTACTCATACAAGGGTGATTACAGCTAGAAAAAAAAAATGGATTATTTTTAGCCTAGAGGGTCTTTCCTCCAAGGAACCTCAAAACTGTGACTGCATTTTGCAGATGTTTTCAATGTATTTAGTTAAAGAAAAACAGTAGTAGTCAATAAGAAATGTAATTTTAGAAATAGGATCCAAAAGACATACATGAACGAAACATTTGACTGACTTTTTAATCCTTATGCCAGCATTTAAGATAACTTACACTAGTCAACATTTTTCATAAATAGTATGTATCTCCATGAGACTGGTTAGGGGCTTTCAAAAGGAAGAAACCAGAACATAGAGGGCCATCAAGAATGGCTTCTATTAACAAAGTGAATTAACAGAATCAATGACTAGATCGTTTTGCCTTTCATAATGTGTAAGGAAACACTCCCCACCAGGCCCTTTGCCATAACCACAGAGTTGCATAAGATAGGCTGTTCACAGACTTGATTCTGCTAAAATTGCATATGGGAAATTCAATCTAAATAAACTGAGAAACATGGTCTCTTTCTTTTTTTAAAAAAAGACCAGGGTTTAAAGAGTGATGTATTCAAACCGGATGTTATTTATACACAAAATATTTAAAAATGTTATCACCGCATGATTGTGACCTTGTCCTAGGGCAAAATGGCAGGAGGTTGTCCTCTTTCTACCAGGATGACAACGCTGGAGGAACAAAATGGGGCCAATTTGGAGAGCATTCATCACTCTTTATGAGCATTGCTAAATGAGCCCTTCTGGAAAGGCTGTTTAGCTCCTGGAGATACTTCAAAAGAGCCTGTGAAAAACAGGTTGCCTTCAAAACTTTAAAGGGCTTTGGGAACTACCTGAGTTTCTTGCGCTGGAATGTATTCTGTACTTGGCCGTAATGAAACTAGCTGATTCAGATCCATTACAGACTCACCGAGTCTGTGGCTCTTGACCTTGTAAAGATCAGGCACTCCCTTTCAAAATGCCTGACGTTGTAATCCTAGTTGAGAGGTACAGATTGGGAGTGACCTGTGATTTTCAGGTTTCCTTTTGATCTTCCAGCCCCCCTCCCTTGCTGCCCTGCCGCATATGTGTTCCAGCACAGTAACTGTCCCTGGACCTTCCCTAGAGAGCCGCCCACCTGCTCACCAACAGCCGCCCCTTTGAAGTGATGGGCTGCAGTGCCCCCATCCCTCATCCTCCTACTCCTCCAGGCCCTCCCTGGCCCATTAAACGCACGCACGCACCCACGCACACACTCACCCATGCATGCACATGCACTGCACTGAGCTCCTAGTTCAAACTGTAGAAGCTGATGTGATCTCTCTGCATTTTGACTTCCCAGGGAAAGGCATACCATGGTTTTTTAATGATTTTGTAACTGATAGGAACGATACCAGTAAGCAAATAGCACCCGGTGCCGTTATTAGATTCCTCCTGTGTTCTGTGTGGTGACCTGAGGGTAATTCACAAGTACAAACAGCTGCACATTATGATCCAGCCCAGAATATTTCTTGCCATTTTTCATTTAAGCTTAAGTTATAAGAAAGCTGTTGTGGAGTTCATGTGGACTCACCCACAATTTTCAAATTAGTTAAATCATTTATCAGATCATTGAATCATTTATCAAATGGCCAGCAGTATACCTACTGTTCTGAGTGTGTCTTTTTCGAACAATGATAAACAATGATTGAGTACTTGATTTATGTATTGTTTATTAGCGATTGTTTAACAGCAAAACAAAATCTCAGTTTCTCCACTGCTTGGTGGCAACTAGAAAATAAAAGCACAAATCAGTTTTTTTCTAGAAAGACCCATCTCCTGAATTTAATCAGTATCAGTATACAGAATTCAGAGTCTAGAATAATGTTGATGATCTTTTTATCTTGAGGGCTCCAACATTACATTTTAAAGCATATTCCAATTAAAGGGATAACAGGATGGAGACTCGCTTCATTTTGTCAGCTTGGGACAGGTTCCTTAACTTCTAAGGGTCTCCATTTCCTTGTCTGTAAAGTGAGGATGGTGGTTCGTCCCTCCCTCCCTGGTCGTAGGGTTGAATGAGAATAGCACTTGAAAGTATGGGAACCTGCTTTATAAGCAGGAATCCTGAAACAGCGTGTGTGGAAGACTTGGCTGGCAGCTGACCCGTGCTGACTTCCTCTTCCTGGGCATTAAGTGAAAGCCTATGAATGGCTCTTTTCTCCAGTACCTTCTGGTGAGCCCTATCTTCTAGGCTCCCCTCTGCTTTCTCTCAAATTGATTTTTTACTCATTGCCTGGCCACAGCCAACTGACCTAGCAATTTCAATTCCCTAAGTCACAGATTTTTAAAAGATAGCATTTGCCACATCCCCAGGATAAGTTTATAATATTTCTTCCCCACCAGCCATTTTGACCAAACTAACATGTTCGTGTTTGGAGGTCTCCCCACCCCCAGTTTGACAATGAAGATGTCTTAGCAAATGGTTGATGAGTTCATTTTAATGGACTTGGACCAACGTTGAAGACTTTTCACAGACTTCTTTCAATTTAATTACTTGATCAAAAATTTTTTTATTTAGCATGCTGAAACACTTGCTGATTTTTCCTACTATTTTTCTTTTATTAAATTATATTCACCAGGATCAGTTCTCTTCTATGGAAAGTTTATAATAAAAATTTGATTTATTCACCATTTTGTTTTAACCCATGTCAATTTTTTTTTTTTTTTTTACCCATGCCATTATAGGGCTTTTCAGGGGCAGGGCCACTATTTCTTTAATTTTTAAATTTTTTTATTTATGAAAATGTTTTTACCCACAGAAAAGTTGGAGGAAGAGTAAAACAAATGCTCTTATACTCCTCTCATAAGCTCATTAAATTTTACCACAGTTCTTCTAGATCTTTCACACATTTTCCTTTCCCCAAATCATTGAGAGTGGAATGCAGAATCATGGTACTTCACTCTTAAGTACTTGTCTATCCTGAGAACACTATTCTATAAAAACCAACTCCTTAGTTGAACTGGGCTCATAGTTGAGAAGGGGTAAGTGATTTCATCAACATGAATTCAATGGTGTCCATTAACATAAAGTTCATACTGAATTTTTTTCAAATTGTCCCCAACTGGTTCTTTGTAGTTTTTTGTTTTTTTTTTTTCATTTTTTGGTCTGAGTTTGATCAGCTTCATGCCTCACATATGGCTGAGGCTCAACACATATGGTGTTTCTTTTGTGAAAGAAAGCAGAATGGATACTCTCCGTCCATTAGGCCTCACACGCCATCACAGGAGGAAAAGCACTTTGCACTCTGAGACAGACAAAAGTAACTGGGTCACCCTGTATGTTTCTGACACTACAAAGTAAATTTGGACACCTACCATAAACCTAAAGTCCCTAGCAAAAGTAAATGTATCCTCAACTTTTACAGTGCTAACACTGGAATATATTTCACAACCTTTGTATGTTCATTATAAGAGAAAATTGTTGTATTTCCACCACGAGCAGACTAGTGTTATAAACTTGGTGACCTTGAGAAGTTTTATGTTTTCTCCTTTATATGCTTTTGTGATTTTTTATGTGTGTGTGTGGTGGGCTAATTCCTCTGTGCCTATTTGCATGTCCTTTAAATACTTGCCTCTCCAAGTCTTCTTTGGGTCCTCCTGCGTCTCAGTCTAGAACAATCCCACTGCCTGCCTCTGTTCTTCATGACACTGACTCCTTTCAAGAGTCCGGGAGTGCCGTCCTGCAGGACTTACCCCATTGAGAGCTGTTCTGTTCAGCGTGATAAAATCCACGACCATCATGACTCTTTTTGACGCTGACATTGTTCCAAATTTATTTAGCCAGTGCACCACTTCAACAGCTCGTGTCCTATTGATGTTTGAGAGCTTCTTTGCTGGAGTTGTTCCAGGCGCCTCCCAGCCCTGGGATCAGTTATGTCTCCAAACAGTCCTGGCTTCCCTTTTCCTGAAGAATGTATTTGGAAATCAAGATCTAGGCCTTTTCAATGGATAGAGCTAGGATAATAAAAAAAATAATTTGTATTGATATTTTCAGTTCACTTCAACAACATATGAGTTTTCCCTGCTTTCTCCCATTCCATTTTATATCTCCTCCTATGGTGAAATTACTGGTTCCTAACAAGGGCACGGTATTTACTCCTTTACTCCACATTGCAGCGTTTCAGAATTACAACACCGATAGCAACAAAACTACTAAGTAGTTTGAGATTACTGTGCATTTTTTTTGTTTGTTTCCAGGATATATCCCACAATACTGTGTTCTGATACATGAATTACTTATTTTTTCTGTATGATTATGTTATTAATCACATATATAGTTAGGATTACTAGTTTCTCATCATATTTAATTTTAGAGTTTACTTTTTCTATCATTTCTGATTTAATTGTATTCATTGGATATGCAAAACATGTATATGGTATAAAAATTGAAACTGAAGAAATAATTTACACTCAGAATAGTTTTGCTCTTCTTGTCTCTCCTCTGTGGTAGAGTGGAATGGGGATTCCTTCCTATTGCTACTAGTAACTACTTGTGTTAGCTGCTTTATCTTTCCTGTGTCTCATATAAGCCAACACTAGATACTTTCCTTTTTTTTTTTCTAAAGATTTTATTTATTTATTTGAGAGAGAGAGATTGAGAGAGAGCAAGCACATGAGAGGGGGGAGGGTCAGAGGGAGAAGCAGACTCCCCGCTGAGCAGGGAGCCCGATGCGGGACTCGATCCAGGGACTCCAGGATCATGACCTGGGCCGAAGGCAGTCGCTTAACCAACTGAGCCACCCAGGCACCCTAGATATTTTCTTATTCCTTTTATTTTCTTACAAAATAGGTAGGATTCTACAGATAGTCTTTTGGACTTTACCTTTTTTTACTTAACAATATAACCTGGAAATGACTCCTAACTGGCTCCTAGAGCTTTCTTCATTGTGGCCATTATCTCTATAAAATTAAATTCTCTTGTCCTAAATGGATCTTTCTATCAATTGTAAGTCAATAAATTTACTGTGTTCAGCCAATGTCAATTATGTTTCTATGTTTCTCAGGTCAGTTTCTTTAAACATATTTCATTGTCACAAAGATATTATTCTGTCAGTTTTTCATCAAAAGCAAATTTTTCTGTTTGTTTTCACAGTGCTTTTTTTTAATCTCAATAGTAAATCCAGCATTTTTAAAATAGTGCAATTATTTCTTCTAGAAATGTTTATTAGTAATTTGATAATTAACTTGTGATTTGTATTTATTTCTCTTCTATGAGAAGATTTTAAACAGTATCCTTCAGGATTACTCTGTTGTTCAGGATTAGGTGACAAATCAATTTCACATTCTTTACATCACTTTGGTGATGGTAGTCACTGACCACATGGCTGGCTAAGCAAAGAGTAAGGGTCAAGGTAAAAACTGGTTAAAAGTTCCCTGGTTTAAAATGGCAGAGTTAAGTAGTGGGGACAGTCCGACCCCACGTATCTTCAAGACATCTGTATGGAAATTCTATGTTGTTGCATCAAACAGATTATTCAGCTCTATAGCATTATCACTACAAATTGGAGTTTCCTAGTAAATTATTACAACCGTTAGAAGAATTTGGTGCCTTAGTAGCTCTATTGCTCAAGCCTAAAAGTCTCAAAAACAGATTGCACCCACTGTGTAATTTGCTTGTGTTTGTGCTAGTTACAACATAGCCTGTTACTGCAGTTGCTTTAACTCTGAAAGTTGCTCTTCTTTGGCAATTAGGACTTACTGGTCAGATCTCAATGGCTTCTTGAGGAGAAACCCAAGCTCATACCTTTGTTGCAATTCTTCCACCAACTTCTTTCTCTGTGACACTCCTAAATATACCTCAGGTCTCTTGTCTGTGAGGGATTGCTAGTGCAAACGGTCAGTGTAGGAAGGAAGCTGGCCAAGGTGGGTGGGAAACGGAATGTCGAGAGGAGTGAAATAATCTGGGGGTCAATTTGCCTTTCTTCACGTTTCCCATTGAGGCGTTATAATTTTATTTTTTTTTAAGATTTTATTTATTTGTTTGACAGAGAGAGAGACAGCGACAGAGGGAACACAAGCAGGCGGAGTGGGAGAGGGAGAAGCAGGCCTCCCGCCGAGCAGGGAGCCCGATGTGGGGCTCGATCCCAGGACCCTGGGATCACGATCTGAGCCGAAGGCAGATGCCCAACGACTGAGCCACCCAGGCGGCCCGAGGCCTTATAATTTTACAGGGTTCAAGAGATTGCAGTCCCCCTCGCTCTGCTGCTTATCAGCCATTTTCTCTCAGGCTCTCTTGCTGAACAGCTTTTCATCTGTAAAATAGAGGTGATGGTATTTACCCTGTGGACTTGACAATGGTTGCTGCGAGCCTCTAAAGTAAACTGTGCCTATCTACAGACTGTCTAAATAAATGTAAGGCATTTTTATTATTGCTGTAGAGATAGAGCGATATGGCACAGTTCGACACCATGTGCGTTTCCTATACCTTCTCCATCTTACTACTTGTACTCTGGTGGCTGTGGGAGTTTGCTAGGTAGCAGTGCTTGAGAAGCGAGTACGAGCTCCAGGGTTCGATGTGATGCAATACGGTGACTCTTTCAAGTCATTGTTTATTTAAGAACTGGAAAGCGCTAAGCGTTCACTTTCTTTTCTCCATGGCTAGCAAACACATCACTCCGAACATCAAGCCGCGCTGACAATGTACTTTGACTTCTAAAGCAACTCTAGAAGCACATGCCTGCAGATCAGAGACCACTAGCCTATGGTAGGGGAGTAGAATGGAGATCCGAGTTCGAGCCTTAGCTGTTTCGCCTTGGCTTTGGACGTGTCTGGAGATGCTTGATATTGTGGCAGCAGGCTTCTGAAGTGCGTATTTGCAGGAGAAAAAAGGTCCTCGTCCTAACCGATGAGAGAGTCAGAAGACACAGGCCTGCTCGTATAACAAGGCTCAGGCTTTGGAGCGGAGGGTGGACTGAGGATAACGTGACAACTGTCATTGCGAGTCTCCTCTGGTCCAGCCCACGAAGCTGATTTCCTGGGAAGGGGCCCCGAGCAGAGCAGAAAGGGAGGGGTTCACAGAGAGTCTCACTGAGTCGCTAGGGACTTGAAACTGCGGTGTTCGGGGGACTGTGGGCCAGGAGGAAGGAATCTTGTGGCTTTGCTTTGGTGGATTGGAAGCTCTGCCACCAGCTCTTCCAGCAGTGACCGAACACAGAACAAGCGGCATCCACGCGGTCGGAGCCGCCTCTGGGCCTCGGGAAATCATTAGGTAGTGGGCCTTGCGTGCGAGCCTGTGCATGTCAAGGGAAATGCGTATGCGGAGGCACTTCAAGGGTTCCGTTAGTCCTAAAATGACAGGTGGAGTTGGAGCCTCAGATACCATTTTTCACAATTATTGGGACCCTCTATTTTGTCCTAGAATTAGTGCAGTAGTTTGCTTAATAATTTAAAAATAAACGGAGGCAGAGAGGCCCAATAATGTGACCTACTTAATGCCTGTGAACTACACACTTCACAATGGTTAAGATGGGAAATTTTATGTTATCTGTATTTTGCCACAATTAAAAAAAAAGGGGGGGATGGAGAGAAGGGAAATACGGTGACTTTTCCTTTTAAGGAAAAGCAGGTACTATTTTTTAATTTAATAACTCGAACAACGTGGGACAAAGGAGAGCCTCAAAGGGATTTCTGCCAGTCAGGCTGAATAATACTCCACTCTGGTTGAGTCATTAGCCCTCCTCTCTGGTCATCAATCCCTGTACCTTGAGAAAAGACAAGCACCAACTGCAGTCCTTCAATCCACTTTCCAGTAGGATATCCGAATTACACTCATACCACCGAACCTTTCCCAGACCAGATGTTGGAAGACTTTTCAGTCCTCTGGATGAAAACTGTCCTTCATCTTCTTGATTGATGACAGCCTTTCATTTGATGATCAAACAGAGCCACTACAAATTCTGTTTTAGATGTCTTAGAAGGTCCTTAGCAGAATATTTATGTCCCGTAGGCTTTTGGCCTTTGGTCCTGCTTTCCTCTGTCAGAGGCACAGGTCTTAGTGCCCTGCGCACTCTCTTCCACGTTGGAATATTATTTACATGATTGTTCTTTCCTCTTGGTGCTTTGAAGATCACGCCTCTGTAGGGGGATGCTTGAAATGGCAATCACTCGGGGTGAAACGGCAAGCACTGCACTAAGCCACTCCTGTAACTTGACCCTGTGGGGCCTTGCAAGTGCATTGTCACTCCCTGTGTGCTATAAAAGGTTTTCTGTTTTACCTACTCAGCTCAGTAAAGAGGTCTGGGAAATAGAATTCTTGTGTGGTGAGAAATAAGATGACTCTATGTTATGTTAATATCTGCCTTTTCTTTTAGAAGCAAGATAATGAAAGCAGCATCTTAAGAATGAGAAAAATTATTAGAGGACTCAACAATAAGACTGAAGTGGTTGGAGCATTCAGAGAGAGGCACAGTTAGAAATATAACTTGCTATTTGTACTTGATTTTTTTCCCCCTTGGCTGTAAAAATAACACCTTACAAAGCAATCGGGAGGTCTAATCACGTTAGTTTCCTTAGACACTAAATCACACAGCTCATGCAGCAATTGATTGGAAAACAGTTGGTTTGATTCGGAGAAGGCCACAGACCAGTGAGTATTTATTCTTACCTGTAGGAAAAAAAGGTGATTACAGTACCAGTAACTACAAAGAAGAATATATGCAATTTTGAGAGTACAAGGAAACCTACACTCTCTCCAGAAGAGCTTTCTTATCCATTGTTAGGCCTGGAATAATGTTATTATGACTTTTTCTCCTCTACAGTTTAAGACCTTATGTGTAAATGTCTCTGCAAGGAGTTAAGCCACTTTTTCTAAGTGTGGGAGTATGTTTTAAAGTCACCTAGGGTCCTTGTTAAAATGTAGATTTGTACCAACACCATCTGAATCAGAAATTTGGGGATTTACATTTCAATCAGCCCCCAGGTGATTGTTTTCCACCAAAGACCCATATCAGTCTTTAAATCTCTCACAGTCATTTTGACATAATTGAGCCGTTTTTGCTGAGGGCAAATGTTGGCAGGGAAGAGAGATCTAGAGAGCATTCAGAAGAGGATTGGGGAGGACAAGCAGCTCTCAAGGAAAGAAAAAAAGGAGGGAAAGACTGACAAGAAATCGGCTGGTAGGAGGGATACTTGTCCTATTTCACAGTTTGATTTTTGGAATTTGACATTGGGAAGGGTTTAGAGGCCGTTCCAGAACTTGCAGTACAGGAGAATAAAAGAAGAAAATACAAACTCAAACCGTAGGCAAACTAGAAGGCACAGAGCAGACATCATCCTCAACAGTGGGGGAATTACAGCTTGAAACTCCTGGAAACACTGCAAGAAAGCACAAATTGAAAGAGGACTTAAAATTTCATAAAAACCACATTTTTACATTGCCAAACAGAAGAACATGAATGCAAATGACAAAAAGATCAAAACATAAGCACACACTTACCAAAAATATGCCAGAAAGTTATGGAAGGAATCTGGTATATATTACAAACCTACTATTTGCCAGGAACTTGCACATACTTGTCTAATTTAATCCTCACAACTGCCCTACAAGGTCCTTATTTTTATGGCCAGATTGGAAAAATGAAAAAAACAAAAAACAAAAAACAAAGGGCACCTCAGGATCAGAAAGTCTAAGTACCTTGCTTGATATGATAGTCAGATGGGCGTCTGACTTCAGGGTCCACGTTCTTAACACGGGGCACAGCAGGTTCCATACTGTGGCCGAGGTGACCAGTTGCTCCCCACAATCCGTGTTATCCTTGCTTTCCTAAGTACGCAGCTGCGTTGCATTTCTAGGGCCTCTGCACTGAGTTGGCCGTATGATGAGTTTACCAAATGGCTTGACGGTGGAGGTAAGAGCTCCATTTCCAGACCTGGCCTGAAAAAGTTCTTCTGTGAATATTCCTCTCTTTCTTTTCTCTCTTCTTGCTTGACTGGGATAGGGATGTGTCCCAGGGCAACTTTCAAGCTTACAGAGTAAAGATGGCAGAGCCTCTACAGCCTGGGATCCTTGTAATTGTACAGAGGCCGACCTGCATAGAAAGCACAGATTCCTCATAGCCTTGAACCAGGACACACTTAGACCTATTGATTACAGTGATGATCCTGTCATAGCTAATGTTGAAGTGAAAAAATCATATTATACTTCTGAAACTCCAGGGACAAATGGGCAAATGATATATAAACAAACAATTTAATAGGAAGCATACCCAGTAAGTAAATGTAGAGCCATAGTCTACCTAGAGAACAGTTAAAAAATCATAAATTAAAATGTGAAATGTGTGGATAACACTGTGGAGACCAATATAGCATTTATGCAATGCTGAGGCATTATATATTGGTACAATCTTTTTTGGATGGAGATTAGAAAATATTTATTAAGATCCATTGTAACTTTTATCCCTTTGAATTGAAATATAGTCCTAGATATTAATCCTAAATAATTATTTGAGAGAAAATTATCAATATAGAGTTGTATTTATGATGGCAAACAAACCGCAAATACAAAATCCATGTATTAGAATTCTCCGGAGAAATAGAACAAAGGTATGTGTGTGTGTGTGTGTGTGTAAAGAGAGATTTATTTTAAGAGATTGGCTCAGTTTGCTTGCATGATTGGGTTTCAAGTTAAAATTCTACGACTAGGTCAGCAGGCTAGAGACCTAGGGAGAAGTTGCAATTTGAATCCAAAGGTAGTCTGCTGGCAGAATTCTCTCCTTTTCTGGGAAGGTTGGGTTTTTTCCTACTAAGGCCTTCTATTGATGGATGAGGCCCACCCCCCATATGGAGAGCAATATACTTTATTCAGAGTTTACTGATTTAAATGTTAATCTCATCTAAAAAATATTCTCACATAGGGGTGTCGGGGTGGCTCAGTTAGTTAAGCGTCTGCCTTTGGCTCAGGTCATGATCCCAGGGTCCTGGGATCAAGCCCCACATCAAGCTCCTTGTTCAGTGAGGAGCCTAATTCTCCATCTGCCTGCCACTCCTTCTGCTTGTGCTCTCTCTGTCAAAAAAATAAATAAAATCTTTAAAAAAAATTCTCACATAAATATTGAGAATAATATTTGACCAAATATCTGGGTACTGTGGCCTAGTCAAGTTGACACATAAAATTAACCATCACAGCTAGTCTAGTTAAATATCCAAATTTATGAATATGAAAACTACATAGAAACATGGAATGTCATTTTCTCATTTCATGGAAGCTTATTTAATGCCCTCATTGCCAAGTTGTGTGGTTGATGATGGATAAGCTGTATCTTTTCATCTTGGAATGTTCACAGCCCAGTGAGACAGGCGTCCTGGGAGACTGTGGGGGGGGGCAGGTTTTTTTTGTGGAAGGTGGGCATTACTGACAGATGAAGCTGAGGGAATGGGCAAAAGTCAGCCCACGAAGGGCTGAAAGATGAATGTATTACTGAGCATTTGGGCTTTACCCTGTAGCAATGGGGAGCCTCTGAAGTGTCTTTTTTTTTTTTAAGAGAGAGAGGAGTGTGGGTGGGGGGTGGGTGGGGAAGGAAGGGGCAGAGGGGAGGGAGAGAGAGAGAATCCCAAGAAGGCTCCCCACTCTGCATAGTGCTTGACTCGGGCCTTGCTCTCACGACCCTGAGATTATGACCTGAGCTGAAACCGAGAGTTGGACACTTGAGCCACCCAGGTGCCCCTGAAATGTCTTTAAAGAAAGCAGTTTTTCCTCTCTGGAAGTTGATTTTGGTAGTAGGATAGGGATTGGTGTGTAAGGAGGCTGTAGGCTGGGACACTAGTTAAACAGGCCCCGTGAGAAATGACTCAAGCCTGAATTAAAAGTGGTGGTAGGGAAAATGGAAAGGAGGGAAGAAATTCCAGGGAAACACATAAGGGTCAGAAGCAATGGAACTTTAAAAAAAAAAAAGATTTATTTATTTATTTGAGAGTGAGAGCATGCACATGGTGGGCAGGAGCAGAGGGAGAGGGAGAGGGAGAGAGAGAATCTCAAGCAGACTCCACACTGAGTGTGGAGCCCCATGAGGAGCTTCATCTCACGACCCTGAGATCATGGCCTAAAATCAAGAGTCAGATGCTTAACTGGCTGGAGCAATGGAATTGGATGGCAGATGGGCTATAGAGGCTAAAGGAGAGAGAGGGAAAAAGAAATTAGGGAAAAAACTCCCAGATTTTTCACTTGGTTGCTTCTCCTCCAAGATATAGGACAGAGGAGGAAAAGCAATTTGGGAGAGAGGGGAAAATGAGATTCTGCATCCACTTTTGAATGTCTCATATGCTTTGGGAAAACAGAGTGCAGAGTGCAGTCAGAAGACAAACCGAACCAATGATTTTAGCAGAAAGAAATGAATATAAGGCATAGTTAAGCAAGAGGAAGCTAAAAAGGGACACTTAGGAAACACAGAGCTGGTAATTGCAGGAAGCAGCTTCCTGGGGCTGAGGGGACAAGGGAAGAAATTGGTGTTTTAGTCCAGGAAGTTTGGAAGAGGTCCTCTATGGAGTACAGGATGAGCTGAGGAATGATGAGGAAGCTGGACTCAATCCCCAAGTGCTGCTGGGAGGAAGGGCTGTTGCCAGACGATGCTTCAGGACTGGGGGGGAGGGAGGGGCAGGAGAGAGCCATTCCCTTCTTCTTCCACCATGCTACCCCTTATTTGCAGTCTTGCCCACGAGTGAAGGAGAAATGGAGTGTGCACAGTAAAAGTCCCAGCATCACAGATCACAGGGTACAGAAGGATGGTTTCGAAGATGAAAAGAAAACCTTAATTTAGAAAACAAATTTCAAAAAGAAGCTGAAAATCAATGATCAAAGCATCCATCTCAAAAGTTAGGAAAAGGCACCAAACTAAAGGAAGGAGAAGAAAACAGCATTAAGGAGCAGTAATTAATGAAACTGAAAAGCAATGTATAACAGAGACAATCAACAAAGCCAAAAGTTTTTTTTTTTTTTAAACTAGCAAAATGGATAAACTTAGATCATGAATAAAAGAGAGAACTTGGCAAAATTCACCAGTATCTTGGCTGTAGAAAGGATATTACTATATATTCTATCAGCATTAAAGAGAGAAAGAAGACATTTGGAACGTCGTGACCCAGTGCATTGAAATCCCTTGAAACTAGAAACGAGAGGGAATGTGTCTCTGATGCTCCAACCTTGGAGGCCAAAGCCTGCTAGGGCAGTGCTGCTTCCTTCTGGTCATTCTAGAAGGAGGCCTCTCTGATTTTAGAAAATCTAGGTCAGCTCAAGCACCTTGGGTTCTTCTGAGGTGAGCAAATGCTCAAACTAGGAAGACATTCATTGTAGTTCATTCATTCGACAGACCAACTTGCCACGCAGAAGAACAGGGCAAATCTCACTAACATAATGTGGAGAAAAAGAAGCAGACACACACGAGTGCATTGTGTAAGACTCTGCTTAATGTTCAAAGGAAGGTAAAACTGACTGCACATGGTAGAAACTAGAACTGTGGTTGCCTTTGGAGGAGAACTAGTAACTGGGATGAGGCATGAAAGAGGCTTCTGGAGTGCTGGATCAGCATGTGGCGTGAGGTGTACTTGATTTGAGGAAGTGCATCAGGCTGTACTTGCATAACTTACATAATTTCCTATATGCATGTTATGCTTTAATTAAAAAATACCATTAAAATTCAGTTGGGATAGAGACTAAGAGAGGGATTCCATCTTGCTGTAGCCTCATTCCTTTCCCACTCTTACATCAGTGTCTGTCACATACTGGCAAGCACTTAGATGAACAGCAATCTTTTCATCGCTCCATCAAAAGTTTGACCACTTTCTGGCTCAGTCCTCGAATAGGTCACAAATAGGTGTGAGCCTGTGAAGGTGGGCTGGAGAGAGAGAGCGGCAGGGAATCAGTTCGCCTGACTTTAGTAGTTTTCAAACACTAAGAAATATGTTCCGCCGATGAAATGGAAGCAGGATCCTAGAGACACCACCTCTTGTTTTCTTGCATTTATTTTTGAAAACATTCTAACGCTTTGACACTTGCCACTGGACTGTTGCAAAGTATTTTGGAGAAACTCTTAATGCTTCTTTCCTGGTGTGTTGTGATTTTAAGGCAAACAATAAAGCCCTCATGATTATTTTTTAAAATTGTTTTTATTTTTTAAAGTTTATAATAGAAAGTTTCTAACAGATCCAAAGTATAAAAGAATAACAGAGTATAAACTCATGTACCTACTACCCAGAATAAGGAAAGCAATATTATAAATGTAGTTGAAATAGTCCTTCTTCTCTTACTCTTCCTCTCCCCTCCAGGGGTTTCTATTCTTCAGTCAGACGTTTATCACTGCATGAACTTTTTAATACTTTATATATACCCCTCATACTCAATACTTAATCCTTTAATATTTTTAATATATATTATACTATGTAATATATATGTGTATATATCCATAATACTTAATTCCTTAATATGTTGTGTATATGTTATACAATATGTACTGTATACTTAGGGACATATATCTGTATCATTAAGGATATATATACACATATATATCCTTAAGTGGTGTATGTGTGTACGGTTTTGCTTTTCATTTAAAATTTTTATATAAATGATCTCATACTCTATATAGTCTTGTTACTTGATTTTTGGCCAAGTTTCTGTTGATGTAGTATAGATTCATTCACTTTTACTGCGCTGTAACTCTCCACTGCATTAATACATTACTATTAATCAATTTTCCTGTTAGTATTAGTTTATATTAACTAGCGAGATAAATATTTGCTGAAAAAACAGACACTATGCTACCACTTGTTTTTGTTGTTGTTGTTTGGTTTAGGTCAATAAGCTTTTGTTTCCTAATCACTATATTTGGAAAAAGGCAGGCCTTGGTCCTCAGTAAACAGTGTTATTGGGATGTGGGTGGAGCAAATTTATGATGCTGTTATTATTCTAGCATTTTAATGACCTCATTTCTACTTCCATCTCCTTCATGGCTGGGAACATTCCGCCAAAGCCCATTCTCTTTCTCTCTGTCTCTCTCTTAATTGAAATATAATTCACATATCATAAAATTCACTCTTTAGAGCATAAAACTCAATGGTTTTTAGTGTGTTTACAAAGCTCTGCAATCATCATCATCATTTAATTCCATAACATTTCATCACCCCAGAAGAAAACCCCATACCTGTTAGGAGTCGCTCCCATTCGGCCCTACCCCAGCCCTTGAAAACTACCAATTTACTTTCTGCCCCAGCAGATTTGCCTATTCTGGAAATCTCATATAAATGGGACATAATATGTGGTCTATTTGTGAGTGCTTTCTTCATTTAGCTAAAATTTTCATCTATGTTATCATTCCTTTTTATGCATGAATACTCTTCCATTGTACAGATACATCACACCATATTTAGTTACTTGCCAGTTGATGGACATATAGGTTGTTTTTCACCTTTTGGCTATTATAAATAATGCTGCTGTGAACATCTGTGTATAGGTTTATGTGTGAATACATGTTTTTAGTGATCTTGGGAATATACCTAGGGAATGGAATTGTTGGGTTCAATTTTTTGAGGAACTGCCAAATTATTTTCTAAAGTGGCTGCACCATTTCACATTTCCATCAGCAACGTCTGAGGGTTCTCCACATCTTCGCTGAGATTTGTTATTGACTTTTTTTTTTAAGTTAAAAATGCTTCCTTTAGTACCTAAAGCCAGTACTGCCACTTTTAAGTTCAACTATGTGCATCTCAAATTGTTCAATGTGTTAATGCCTGTGATGTTAAAGACAATCACTTCCAAACCATCTCCCAACTAGTAAGTGGAGAGCTCACTGCAGGTGCTGGGAGCTGCTTCCTGAACTCCAACTGTGTGCTCGAAACAGTGCTTTGCAAGATCAATGCTGGTTAGAAGTGTGCACAATCCTTTTTTTTTTCTTCATGTTTCAAGTTTATGAATTCTCGTTAGTTGACATATAGTGTAATATTGGTTTCAGGAGAAGAATTTAGTGGTTCATTACTTACACAGAACACCCAGTGCTCATCCCAATAAGTGCCCTCCTTAATGAGAAGCGTGCACAGTTGTGAGGCAGGCTCCGTCACACATTTGCTAGAATTAAAAGACCGTCTGACTTGGGGTGCCTGGGTGGCTCAGTCGGTTGAGCAACTGCCTTCGGCTCAGGTCATGATCTCAGAGTTCCAGGATCGAGCCCTACGTTGGGCTCCCTGCTCCGCGGGGAGTCTGCTTCTCCCTCTGCCCCTCACCCTGCTTGTGCTCTCTCTCACTCTCTCTGTCTCTGTCTCAAATAAATAAAAAATTAAAAAAAAAAAAGACTGCCTGACTTAATTTTACTGTAGTTAGTATATTAGTACTGTTACATGTGGTGAGGAGATTTAGTTTCCATTGTTCAGTTTAGCTCAAGAGAGAATATAGAATTTGGGCCAAAATTATAACCAGATTATGACCAATTCTCTAAGCAAAACAAACAAAGTAACTGCTGAGGTGACAAAGATGCAATAATTCTCTTCATATGACCTTGTTCTGGTTTGTGAACTGCATTATTAAAAATCATGAGTTTAACAAAATCTCACAAGCCAACTCATCAAAACAGGCATTTGGCCAATTTCACACCACTACGTCTTCAGATTTTAGATTGATTTAGGACCATTTGCCCATATTTATAGAATATTTAGTTTATTCTAACAGATGACCAGACAGGGAGACCCTTCAGTGAGACCCTGGCCTAAACATATTATTTTCCTTATACAGCAAGAGGATAACACTAGACATGGAAACTTTCTGTTTGTGGCACTGAATGCTGGTCTACAGGGCATCCTTCCAAAGCTACAATTGAGAAGCCACCTAGCTTTTCAGCAATACACGCCCGATTGAGGTCTTCTGGCCCATTTGTTTGACATTTGTGTTTTATGCCTTGAAATTTCTTTTTGATTGCATCCTTGGAGCTCGCATAGATCATTTTACTTTTCAGAGGAGCTAGTTCTGGTGCCCTAGTCTACTCCTCCCTCAGAGGGTGGTTTCTATCCTTGGGAACCAGGAACAGAGCAGTCTCTATGTCTCAAAAGAGATTCACTAACCAATGGATACTCTTAAATTCCCTTCATTTCCAGGATGGAAGCAAAGAGAATATGTGGCTATTTATTATTCCCCCATCAGTCTGTCAATTTCAGAGAAGATAAAAGATAACTTTTGCTAAGATGTTCCTTATAACACGGCCAGGAACAAAACAAAATTCTTCAGTTATACCTAAATTGGAATAAACACTGGGGTCCTGCAGCCAGCCTGCCCCCCTTCCGCCACCTCCCCCCCCCCCGCCCCGCCCCTTGTAGAGGCTACAACTCTTAAGCAGCACTGCCCTCTTGTGAGGAAACTTGAAAAATGACCGGCTTCCCAGAGTCCCCTCAGTGCATCTGCGTCTATTTATAAGAAAACCGTAGCGTAGTTGGAACCTAAACTTTGTGAACCACTAATTTTTGCCACAGGCTACCATCACAGGTCCACAGAGCCCCTGACACTCAATTTTTATCCTAAAAAACATTTCCAGTGTTCTAATAATCGTGATCCTCCTTGCCCCAACCCCTAAGGAACTGAATGTGTCTTCGATGACTAAAACCTCACCACGTTTCACCCAGTGAATGCAGTTAAACAACAGCAAGTATGGTTCTTCCTCAATGGATGCTTCATGACAGTGGGAAATTGACCAGATGGCCGAAAGCAGGGAAGTCCATGTAGATGGTCTGTTTCTTTCCGATAGGCTGCTCCTCTTTTTTGTGGTGAGAAGACCGAGGTCCAGAGAAACACCTGTTATGATCAGAGCATGTGACTCGAAGCCCTTGTCTCTTGTGCCTTGGTCCAGCCCTGTTACTGCTGACATGACAGGATGTCATTCTTTAAAGGCAGCAGCTGTTGATAGTGACAGTTCTGTCAACCTGGTAGATGGGCACTGTGATGGACATTGAACACGGAGATTTTCTCACCCATCCAATTTGACTCTCTCTTCTTTATCTATCAGAGCAAGAGAGAGCACAAGTAGAGGGAGAGGCAGAGGCAGAGGGAGAAGCAGACTCCCCGCTGAGCAAGGAGCCGGATGTGAGATTCAATCCCAGGATCCCGGGATCATGACCTGAGCAGAAGGCACAATAACTGACTGAGCCACTCAGGCGCCCCTTGACTCTTATTTCTAATATCTGTTCCCTGAACCTTATCCTCCCTCCCCTTTAAAAATGCTGATGTTTGGGAGGAAGAAGATGTAGGAAGGTGGGAAGAGTGAAGCAAGGAACTAGCAAGGCTTTCTGCAGTGGTTTGTTCCTTACTCCAAGTAGAAAATGGGAATGCAAACTATGGAACAGACAGGAGTGCTTCTCCCTTTCTTGCTTTCTCATTTTTCTGCCCCATCTCTTTCCTCGTCTCCCCCATCCCCTCTATTTTTAAGTAGCTGACTGAAATGTGTTCTTAAAATTACCAAGTGACCTGATTATGTCATCTTTCCCCTAACCTGACTGTATTTGTTTCCTTTACCCCATTTTCCCAGTCTACCTCCCATTGCCCAGTCTGGTAAAAAGGCACACTTCACAAGCCCTGGTTGAAATTTATGTATGACTAGATCAGAAATTGGGGTTTGGTTCAATGATCTATCATGAGGTGTGAAGGCTTTAATACTGAGTCCTCTCCTGAGCTTCATTTGACTTATTTATTCACTCAATGGTGTGTACTGAGAATCCTCTCTAGAGCTGCTACTTATGCCTCTGTGAGTTGAATACTGAACAACCATACTTGGCAGCCCCAGATAAAACACAGTCGTTCTCATAGACCTTATAGGCTAGTACAAGGAGATCATATCTGACATATGATGATCGTATTATATTCTCTTTGGATGTCTCAGTCACCTTAAGTTCACTGTATTCAAGTCTAGATTCGGTAGCTTATACTCAGAAATCCAAGCTAGGGACTCAGGAGTTATCTTAGGCATCTCAGTCTCCCACAGTCCTTCAGGTGCTCAATCCCATTGATTCTCTCTCTTACCGCTGTCACTGTCCATACACCTGTGTGGTTTGTGTGTTGTGCAAGGGTGCCTAGGCAAGAGGGCCAGTGGGGCTGCAACCATGACTCAGCCCTGCACCTGGCACAAGTCTGCCTCATGTGGGAGGAAAGGCAATCTTTCCTGTCACAAAGGGGCTCCTTTTTAAGCCGTGTTTCTGCAGGGCTGTCTTGCTCAGAGAAGTCCCTTTCTTCTAATTCCTCTGTCTACCAATGGTGACTCAGTGACTTTTTTAAAATTGGTACAAAGGTTTCATAAAGAGTAGTGGCCAACTCTCTACTAAGATAGTTTAGTGACGTCCTAACTCCTCCTTGCTTACTTCTCTCTTCCAATCCACCCTCACAGGCAGCTGGGCAGAATGATTTTTATAAAACTCAAAAGTGACCATGTTGTGCCTTGCCTAAAGTCCTTCTTTTGCTGCCTATTCCTCTCAGAAAAAAATAAACATTGTTTTGAAAGCATTGAGGACAATTCCTAAGATGGGGCCAGCTCCATTGCTACCAGAGCTCCATTTTATACCTTGTTGTTGAGTCTTACGGATCTCTTCTCAGTCCCTCAATGTTCCATGTTTTCTTTGTCTCTATCCCTGTTATAGACTGATGTTTGTATCCCTTCCAAATTCGTATGTTGCAGGCTTAATCCCCAATGTGATAGTAGTAGAATGTGGGGTCTTTGGGAGGTAATTTAAGTTTAGATGAGGTCATGAGGGTTGAATCCCTCTGATGGGATTAGTGCCTTTAGAATTAGAGACATGAGAAAGATTCATCTTTCTCTCCACCATGTGAAGATACATCAGGCAGACAGCCATCTACAAGCCAGGAAGAGGTTCCTACCAGGAACTGAGTTGGCCTGTACCTTCATCTTGGACTTGCCAGTCTCCAGAACTGTGAGAAAAAAAATCTGCCATTCTTTAAGCCACCTAGACTATGGTATTTTGTTATAACTGCTTGAACAGACTAATATAGTCACTTGCAGATATTTTTCTCTACATCTTGAATAGTCACATGCCTTGTTCACTCAGCTCACTTCTTGTCTTTCATGTCCTTGTCCACATGTGGCTTTGCCCCAGCCATTAATTATCCTTGTAATGTAGTTGACTTCCTATGTTCTCCTCGGAATGTTGTGGGTGCTCAAGAAGTGCATCTTAAATGAATACACTGATTCTATATTTAAAATGTTAGAAAAACCTACTCCTGTTTCTTCCCAGTTCCTTCAAGAGAGAGAAAATCACATTAAACATGATTGTTCCAATGGAAAAACTTGTGATACAAATAGCCAAATCAATCAAGTGAAAAATATTTGGTGGGTATGCAGGTGGGCAGAAGCAGGGATAAAATCCCCAATAGACACACTGAGCATATGCTTAGATCAGCAGCAGATAGAGACACAAACAAATAGAAAAAATAATGATATTTCAGGAAATGCACTGCATTATTATCATGGTAAGAGTCTGAGCTTTGCTGAAACTCCTTTTACTTCATGGTTTAGATCTTTAAAAAAGTGACAATGCATATGGTAGGTGTTGGTGGCGTGAGAAGCCTGATCTCTAATGCTCAGGACTTCTGAAGATCTTCATCAAGCCCTGGGAGGGCGTTACCCTGAATGCTGGTCAGAATTTAATTTCCTGGATTTATAATAAATCTTCTGTCAGTTTCTGAGCACATATGACAGGGCAAAGTTTCATTATTCTGGAATGAAACTTGAAGGTGTTGGATCTTGAGAGGACAGGCAGTACATATCCTTACATTAAAGCAGAACATTTGCTTCCAGCGCTAGGCTTTGCTGGTCATTGGTGAGAACTCGGGGACAAAGTCCCAGTGGAAAGGAGGAGAAAGCCCTCCCCAGCTGGTCACCTCCATTCAGTTCCTTCTGCCACTCTGGAGGCCAGTGTGACTGGCCTTCCTTTTCCCATACACCCCTCGGGCAACAGGTTGTTCTTCCTGACTTACTGTCTTCATTCAAAGCTGCTCTGGAGGTATATTCTTTTTTTTTTTTTTTTAATTATGTTATGTTAATCACCATATATTACATCACTAGTTTTTGATGTAGTGTTCTATGATTCATTGTTTGCATATAACACCCAGTGCTCCATGCAGTACATGCCCTCTTTAATACCCATCACCAGGCTAACATATCCCCAACCCCCCCCAGAACCCTCAGTTTGTTTCTCAGAGTCCATCGTCTCTCATGGTTTGTCACCCCCTTCGATTTCCCCCCCTTCATTTTTCCCTTCCTGCTATCTTCTTCTTCTTTTTAACATACTATGTATTATTTGTTTCAGAGGTACAGGTCTGTGATTCAACACTCTTACACAATTCACAGTGCTTACCATAGCACATACCCTCCCCAATGTCTATCACCCAGCCACCCCAGCCCTCCCACCCCCCACCACTCCAGCAACCCTCAGTTTGTTTGTTTCCTGAGATTAAGAATTCCTCATATCAGTGAGGTCATATGATACATGTCTTTCTCTGACTGACTTACTTCGCTCAGCATAATACCCTCCTGCTCTGGAGGTATATTCTAACCTGATTTTATCTTTGTAAGGAATTTAATGGGTGATCCTACAGTAATATTTATTAAGGCCCAGAAATCTCTGAAGATGGTCTTCACCAAAAGGATTTCTGTTCCTTGTGAGGGGGAAAAAAAGGACTAACTGAAGACAAGTAGTGAGATGTGAGATCAGAGGAAAATAACAGGAAGAGTTAACAGATTCAATCATAACATACATCAAAAGTGGAGATGTTTAACTTGCATAACAGAGGGAAAATTCAACCACATGGACAGAAAGAAAACATGGAAAGACAGCTTGTTGAATTAAATTTTGTGCTGTTTATCAACTTGAATATCTTCATCTTCCCCTTTATTGCCACAGATTTCTCTCTGGTGAAATCATTTCAGTGACTAAGAAAGGCTTCACCCACTGGCCTTGCCTGGGATGAGGGCTCTCTGGGACGCCCATCATTGTTTGCACTGCTTGGTTTGAGTGACGCAAGACCCAAGCAGCAACCTGCAGTGGGGTTGGCCTCTCTCAGTGCCTCGGGCCTTGTTCTAGACAATATTTCTTTTTAGGCTAAGGGGTGGCAGGCTGCCTACACTGCTTTATTCCCAGGACCAAATGAAACCTCCCTTAAGTGTTACTACATGTTAATAAACATAGTCAGTGAAACCCACTTAAAAAGAATGACCTGTTTATGAAAGAAACCTTTTGAAAGACAGAATATTTTCCCCTGTGGGCCAAAGCTTAGGCAGAAAAACAAAGATCTCTTTCAAAGGCTTAAAACATGATGGAGGATAGATTCTGACTTTCTAACTACAAAAATAATGACACTTTTAGCTCCAACTTGCCTTGCTCCAGGGAGCTGTAAATACACTTTACCGGCCCTGGTTGAGCCTTTCCAGCTTTCTACCTCAAATGCTATTTGAACTTGTTAAGGGTGAGCAATGTTAGCCTAAATTTATATACAGAGAAACTGAGGCAATAGAAATCGAAGTGATTTGTCCAATGCCACCAGATAACGTAGAGGTGAAGTTCGAAATACAAGCTGAGACTGAACACTTCGGTGACACTTGAACATCTCCTAACATCAGCACTAGCTGCCTTCTTTTTCCCTGCTTATCTTTTTCTTTTCTCTTTCCCCCTTGTCTTCCATTTTATGTCTCATTGCCAATGAACTGGGCCCAGCATGAGTGTTGGCACTTTCATCAGAAAGCCCAAGTTGGTCCAGGAGGCAAAGGACCTACAGCTGGTATTAACAAACTTGTCTAGGTTGTTGTTATTCCTGTGAACAATAAAATATAATTAGCAAAACTGACCTTGAAAACAACAAAATTCTTTTATCCTAAATACTTTGTCTTTTAAGAAATACTAGAGTATAAAATTTTACCATTTTTAAATCTCCAGTGTTGGACTGGCATTTTTCTAAAGAGATGTTGCCTGGATAGTTTTTAATTTCCTCCATGATTCATGTCCTAGCTATCAAATGTACATTTATTCACTCGTTCATTATTGTTTTTATTTTATAATTATTTATTTTGAACTTACTTTTGGCTCAGTACTGGGTTGTGTAATGATTGTTGTAGAGCAGATCAAAATTAATTTTTTTTAAATTTTTCTTAAGAAGTCTATTTAAAGCTTAGAAGTTGGCATCTGGTTAGTTAATTTTCCCCAAATAGAGAATTGGAAGTTAGCTTAATGGAAATAAGTGTCACTTTGAGTGACCATTAAGTATAGTCTAACACTCTTTTGAAATACATCAATATGCTTCTCTTATGCATGCTTACATGGTACCAAGTACCCCATTATCTTGGGAAGGTTAGGTTTCTAGAGATGCTCAAGAATAAGAAAAAAAAAAAAAAATCAATGCTCAGTCTTGACAGGTAGTAGAACCAAAATAATCCTAGAGACAATATAATGTAAGAGCTAAAGCCTTCGATGTAGGGGTACCTGGGTGGCTCAGTCGGTTAAGGGTCTGTCCGACTCTTGGTTTCGGCTCAGGTCATGATCTCAGGGTCCCATGATCGAGCCCCTTGTGGGACATTGAGCTCAGCAGAAGTCTGCTTGAGATTCTTTTCCTCTCCCTCTGCCCCTCCCCCTGCTCACACACTCTCTCTCTAAAATAAATAAATAAAATAAAATAAAAAAAATAAAACCTTCTATTTGAAAGAACTTTTTGAGGGTATTTAAAAAATATTTTGTAAACAAATAAAAGTCAAATCAGAAAACATTTATTTACATAAGAACTTACACATGAGTATTCATAGCAGCATTATTTATCTTAGCCAGAATGTAGAACCAACTTAAATGTCCACTAATGGTTGAATGGATAAACAAAATGCGGTATATCCATACAGTGGAATGTTAATCTACCATAAAAGGGAATAAAGTACTGATACTGATATTACAATATGGGTGAGCTTGGAATCATTATGCTCATAAATGAAAGAAGCCAGACATAAAAGGCCACATATTGCATTATTCTATTTATATGAAATGTCCAGAATAGGTAAATCCATAAAGACAGGAAATGAATTGTTTTTTGTCAGGGTGTGGGGGAAGTGACTGCTAATGGATAAGAGGTTTCTTTCAGAGTAATGAAAAGTTCTAGGACTAGACAGTGAAGATGGTTGCACAACCTTGTGAATATATTTAAAAAATCACTAAATTGTGAACTTTAAAATGGTGAACTTTAATGGCATATGAATTATATTTGAATAATAGCAATAACAACAACAATAATAACAACACTGAATAGCATAAACTACCACAACAAACTGTAAATAGAATGGATGAGGAGTTAAGTGAGGGGACTCGATGACCTCCTGGAACTGGCAGGAGCCTCGCACCCCACCCTTGGAGAAGGTGCTCAGCTTTGAGCCATTGCTCAGCTGTGCACAAAGGAGCATGGTGGAA
Organism: Mirounga leonina; assembly: GCF_011800145.1. Classification (NCBI taxonomy): domain Eukaryota; kingdom Metazoa; phylum Chordata; class Mammalia; order Carnivora; family Phocidae; genus Mirounga; species Mirounga leonina. The sequence goes on along the minus strand of NW_023270451.1, from coordinate 34,385,603 downwards.
TCCAAGCTGACTCCAGAGGAGGGTTTGTCCTTGTGAGGAAGTATGTGAGGCCTCTCAATGACATCTACTTGCAAATCTCACTTGTATCTTCCAACAGGAAAGATTTCTGTTTATTCTTCAAGACTTTGCTCAGTCCATCCAACAACACTTCACTGCCTTTCACAGATCAGAATACTTGAAGGTGACTCCTTCTGAACGACAAACAAATGAAATTAACCAAATAAAGTCTGTGGGACTGTAGACACCCAGAAAAGATTGAAGTAGTGTGGAGAGGGAAGTCCTAGCTGTCCACGAACTTAATATAATCTGCTTGATATCCTCTCTCTACCCTAAGGCACGAGAGTGATGAAACCTACCTCAGGTTGTGACCGTCGGATTGATATCTGCTGCGTGACCACATCTCTGGCTGCAGTGTTGCTTCTGACATCGATGTGATTGGTGCTATGAGTGATATCGTTTGTAAGGAGGCTCAGCTTTTCATCTTTCTTGCCAGTTCTTCTGTTACTAGTTCTTCCAGGCCTGTCCCTCTTTTGAACTTAACCTGCACCCTCAGTAGCTTTGTGGCATGATGTTGCAGTGGAAAGGATGGGATTAGAAATCAGAATCACTGATTGTAAAATTACCTCTTATTATCAGGAGGTAATGGAGCCTCCCAACCACAGTGTTTGATGAGATGCAAGAGGTGCTTCCAGTTATTGATCTCTCCCATCTTTGGGGTCACTCAGGGCATGGGTAGCTGAAGCTGCTAGGTAGGGCAACTTTGACTGTTAACAGCCTTGTTCAGGCCACCAGAGAGGGCAGACCTAGAAGAGTCTACAGTATCCCAGCATGTGAGCACAGGCAGCCACATCATCATTCATGGCTCCCTGTCAAAACTCCCTGTCAAAACTCTCGTCAACAGGGGCTCTGCCACCAGGACTGCTGAAGCAGCCACGATAGACAGAATAGTGTCCATCATGGACAAGTGGCCCATGGCCTATGGGAGGGGGGAGTTTATGTTCCAAATATCCAAATACATAGAGCTCAGCCCAATGTGTGGATGGTCAGGAGTGAGGGGTACGGGGCTAGAGTGGGCATTCTGAGTAGGACTCCCGAGGGCCCTGGTCCACATCACAGACCCTAGCTGCTCTTTTCATATTTATGATACTTTTGTCCCATTTTGGCTGAGCCATCTAGTAGGATTTAAGCCCATAGATTCTAACAATGTACACACCTTTTGCAAATTAGAGCTTTATCTGGAAATACTTGATGTAAAAATATTCTATTGGATCCCAAGTCAATTTGCATTATTGTGAAGAAATTTAATATTACTTTGTCAATGACAAAAGGAAGAACTGTGCCAAAATGATCAGTTTCTGTGGGTACCCTGATGTAAGGAGGGATTTGAAGAAAGAAAAAGTTCTAGACTTTCTGAGCCTCAGTTTTCTCATTTGAAAAATAACGTAATAGCTTATAACTAATTTAGGCTAATGCTCAAATGTGACTCTCTTCTTGCCAGGCCCTAAATTAATTAGTACATTCTTTTTTATAAGAAATGAGTAAAAGATTTGGAATTCCAAAAGACGGACATCAGGTAAAATGTGTTTTATCTTTTTTTAAAAACAAAGTCCTTTTTATACTCAAAAACATTAATTAATATCAGTCATTGCCCATACTGTTTTCTCAGCCTTCTGTTGGTGAAGTTTTCTCTTCCTTGTTTCACTTATGGAATAGTGAAAATCTTCCCTCCACCCACAATCTTGGGCGGTAGACACGGAGAGAGTCATGCACAGTGAAGTTCCAGGTACACGGTCTGTTTACTGCTTCTTCCCAGGGTAAGGTGACTGCCTCCTTCCTTTGTACTCAAGTTGATCTATAGTGATGGTATCCTGTTATAAATTCTTTCCCTTTCATTTGGGTCTCTGAGATGTGGGTTTGGAAACACTCTCAAGACACATAGCAAAACAAAGACTGCAGCAATTGCATACTTTCTACCCCTCCCTTCTTTGATTTTATATAAATTACTCCTTGTGAATGGATTGTCCCACGCCTTGGGTTATTATACATTCTGATGATGTCAAGTGCATCCTTTTTCCTCACAAAAGGGAGACTGTCACATGCCAAATAAGCTAGGGAGCCTTGGCATACGAGCACATAGACATACAAGAATTTTGTGATAGACACTATCACAGGAAACAACATTATAGGGTTATTGTGAGGATCAATGTGGTTTTATGTGTCGAGCTGTTTGTACAATCAAGCCCTATGCATGTATGTTTTATTGTTGTTGTTTTAGATGGAAGATAACTGCCAATCTTTCTCCTTCTCTTTTTTTTATGATTTTTTTTATTCTTATGTTAATCCCCATACATTACATCATTAGTTTTAGATGAAGTGTTCCATGATTCATTGTTTGTGCATAACACCTAGTGCTCCATGCAGAATGTGCCCTCCTCAATACCCACCACCAGGCTAACCCATCCTCCCACCCCCCTCTCTTTCTCCTTCTCTTAAGATGCTGACTGGTCTGGAATGAGAATATTTGGATGTATAACTAGAAGTCATGTAATGAAGGGTAGTGGGCTAGAATTTGTGGGGGAGGTGGGAGAGACCAGCCTTTCCCTTGTGCATCATAACTTTTCCCCATTAACCCGGAGGAGAGAGGTACTTTTAGAGCATGAGAAGAATCTTGTTTTTCTACCTAAAAATGCTTCCCTTTTTGAGGACTACTCAATAAGGATAGCTTTTTTAATGGGAAGTAATGTCATCACAGTGTAGTGTCTGATACATTAGATCACCCATTCCAGACTTGTCTGAGTGCATAGGATGAGAAAAACCAGATAGATTCTACCATGAAACATCCACCATACCATGGTGCTTAGTGCCAAGAATAATTTTAGAAATGACTTTCTAAACCACATTCCCTATGCTATTTTTCTACCCTACAAGTGCTTTCATCAATTCTAGAAATTTACAGTAGTCTCCGGGAACCCAAGAGTAAGAGCTGGTGGAGGGAATGTCTTTCAATGGAGCTAAATGAGAGCTTTCCAAAATATAAGTATTCTAGGTTAAGGTCTTGGAGTTACATACCAACAAAGATCACCTTAAAACATACCTATACATCTTAAGCAAAAAAGGATTTATTCTGGATTCCTCTCTGAAGGAGGGAATTCTTTTTATGTGTTGCCATTATTCCAAATTAGCCAGGAGTTGAATCTGTAATCAGCATTTCACTATGAAAAAATAGACAATGATAGTCCTAGCAACTGAATCAAGGCTTATCATCTTGAAGATTGAAATCATATCAAGTATCTTTCCTACCACAATGGTATGAAACTAGAGATCAATTAAAAGAATAAAACTGGAAAATTCACAAACATGAGAGATTAAACAACGTGTTATTGAACAATTGATGGGTCAGTGAAGAAATCAAAAGAGAAATTAAAAAATACCTTGAGACAAATAAAAATGAAAATACAACATACCAAAACTTATGGGATGCACTAAAAGTAGTTCTAAGAGGGAAGTTCATAGCAATAAGTGTCTATCCCAAGAAACAAGAAAAATCTCAAAGAACCCAATTTTACATCTCAAAGAACTAGAAAAAAAAAAAACAGAGAAAGCTCAAAGTTAATAGGAGGAAGGAAATAACAAAGATCAGAGCAGAATTAAGTAAAATAGAGACTAAAGAGGTAATAGAAAAGAGCAATAAAACTAAGAATTGGTTCTTTTTTTTTTTAAGATTTTATTTATTTATTTAACAGACAGAGACACAGTGAGAGAGGGAACACAAGCCGGGGGAGTGGGAGAGGGAGAAGCAGGCCCCCTGCCAAACAGGGAGCCCGATGCAGGGCTCGATCCCAGGACCCTGGGATCATGACCTGAGCCGAAGGCAGACGCTCAACGACTGAGCCACCCAGGCGCCCCTAAGAATTGGTTCTTAAACTGACAAATCTTTAGCTAGACTCACTAAGAAAAAAGAGAGGATTCAAATACATAAAATCAGAAATGAAAGAAGAAATGTTACAACTGTTACCACAGAAATACAAAGAATCTTAAGAGACCACTGTGGACAATTATATGCCAACAAATTGAACAACTTAGAAGAAATCAGTAAGTTCCTAGAAACATACACCCTTCCAAGACTCAATCATGAAGAAATAGATAATCTGACCAGACCAGTTACTAGTAAGGGGACTGAATCAATAATCAAAAACCAACAAAATTTCAGGACCAGATGGCTTCACTGATGAATCCTACCAAACATTCAAGAATAAATAGCAGTCCTTCTACCAGCATTACCCTCATATGACAACCAGACAAGGACACCACAAGAAAAGTTAATTACAGGCCAAGAACCCCGATGGACATAGATGTAAAAATCTTTTTTTTTTTTTAAAGATTTTATTTATTTATTTGACAGAGAGAGAGAGAGCACAAGTAGGCAGAGGGGCAGGCAGAGGGAGAGGGAGAAGCAGGCTCTCCACTGAGCAGGGAGCCCGATGCATGGCTCAATCCCAGGACCCCAGGATCATGACCTGAGCTGAAGGCAGATGTTTAACCAACTGAGCCACCCAAGCGCCCTGATGAAAAGTCTTTGATAAAATATTAGCAAACCAAATTCAGCAATGCAGTAAAAGGACCACACATGGTGATCAAGTGGGATTTCTTCCAGGGATGCAAGGATGGTTCAACATCTGCAAATGAATCAACATGATATGCCACATTAACAAAATGAAGGATAAAAATCATATCGTCTCAATAAATGCAGAACACACATTTGACAAAATTCAATATTCATTTAGGACAAAAACTCTTAACAAAAAGGATGTAGAGAGAACATACCTCAACACAATAAAGGTCATTTATGATGAGTCCAAAGCTAACATCACACTCAATAATGAACAGCTGAAAGCTTTTCCCCTGAAATCAGGAACAAGATAAGAATGCCCACTCTCACTATTTTTATTCAACATAGTATTGGAAGTATTAGCTAGAGCAATTAGGCAAGTAAAAGAAATAAAAACATCCCAACTGGAAAAGAAGAAGTAAAATTGTCACTATTTGCAGATGACACAATATTTGTATTACATATAGAAAACCATAAAGACTCCACCAAAAAACTTTTAGAACCAATAAACAAATTCAGTAAGGTTGCAGAATACAAAATCAATATATAGAAATTTGTTACATTTCTATATACTAATGACAAACTATCAGAAAGAGAAATTAAGAAAACAATCCCATGTACAATTGCATAAAAAATAATAAAATACCTAGGAATTAATTTAATAAAGGAAGTTAAAGATATGTATACTGAAAATTTTGACATAGATAAAAGAAATTTAAAAAGACACAAATAAATGAAAAGATATTCTGTGTTCATGGATTGAAGAATTAATATTAAAATGTCTGTACTACCCCAAACAATCTATAGATTCAGTACAATCTCTATCAAGATTCCAATGACATTTTTCACAGAAATATGACAAAAAATCCTAAAATTTGTATAAAATCACAGAAGTCCCTGATTAGCCAAAGCAATCTTGGGAAAGAAGAACAAAATATGCTGTTTCCTGATTTTGAACTACATTACAAAGCTATACTAATGAAAACAGTATGGTATTGCATAAAAACAGACACATAGATTAATGGACAGAAAAGAGAGGCCAGAAATTAACTCACATATATGGTCAATTAATCTTTGACAAAAGAGCCAAGAATATACAATGGGGAAAGAACAGTCTCTTCAATAAATGGTGTTGGGCAAACTGGACAGCCACAGGCAAAAGAATAAAACTGTATAAATAATAAATAAAATAAATAAATAAATAAATAAATAAATAAATAAATAAATTAAAAAATAAAACTAAATAAATAGAAATAAACACCATACACAAAAATAAACTCAAAATGGATTAAAGACTTAAATGTGAGGCCTAAAACCATAAAACTCGTAGAAGAAAACATAGGTAATAAGCTCCCTGACATGTCTTGGCAATAATTTTTTAAATTTGATACCAAAGGCAAAGGGAACAAAAGCAAAAATTTGCAAGTGGGACTATATCAAACTAAAAAGCTTCTGCACAACCAAAGAAAACCATTAACAAAATGAAAAGGCAACTTACTGAATGGGAGAAAATATTTGGAAATCATATCTGGTACGGGGCTAATACCTAAAATTTATATGGAATTCATAAAGCTCAATAGCAACCCCACCTACATAATCCAAATAAAAAATGGGCAGAGATCTGAATAGACATTTTTCCAAAGAAGACATACACATGGCCAACAGGTACATGAAAGATGCTCAACATCACTAATCATCTGAGAATTGCAGATAAAAAGCACAAGATATCACCTAACACCAGTCAGAGTGGATATTATCAAAAAGACTAGAAATAACAAGTGTTGTCAAGGATGTGGGAAAAAAGGAACTTTGTGCATTCTTGCTGGGAATGTAAATTGGTGCAGCCACTGTGGAAAACAGTATGGAGGTTTCTCAAAAAATTAAAAATAGAACTATTATATGATTTAGTAATTCCACCTCTGCGTGTTTATCTACAGAAAATGAAAACAGTAATTAAAAAATATATACACACCCTCATACTTATTGTAGCATTACTTATAATAGCCAAGATATAGAAACAACCTGTGTCCAACAATGGATGAATGGATAAAAAACATGTGATAGCTATATATCTATGTTTATATCTATCTATATATTTATACACAATGGAATATTACTCAGCCATGAAAAATAATGTAATCTTGCCATTTGCAATAACATGAATAGAACTTGAGGTCACTATGCTAAGTGAAATAAGTCAGAGAAAGACAAATGCCATATGATCTTACTTATAGTAAGATCATAAGTATTACTATAGTTAATAATATTGTACTGCATATTTGAAATTTGCTAAGAGAATAGATTTTAAAAGTACTTACCGCAAGAAATAAAAATTCTGTAACTATGTATAAAGACAGATGTTAACTAGGCTTATTGTAGTGATCATTTCTCAAAATATACAAATATCAAAGGGGAATGCTATACCCCTGAAATTAATATAATGTTGTATGTCAATTATACTTCAATTAAAAAAAGGCTCATCTTGAATTTTGATGATGGACAGAAGCTTAATCATTCATATAAAAGCTACTACACAATGAGGAATGAGTGTGGGCTAACTACATTATACTACATTATAATTTAAGTGCCAATGCCCTTGACCACTCCTTGAATGAACTAATGTCAACAATAACTCTTTTCTGTACGGACTCAGTTTTGTTGGAAGTTTTCCTCTTTAATGTTGGATGACAGCATTTGGCTGTCCCAAATGTTAGTTCACCTATATGTATTTATTAGGGACTGTGGAATCATTACACCATGAGTGCTGAAGGATCATTGTTGCATTCTCTTATGTATAAAATGAAGGGGGTGTTAATTTCACTCCGTAATACAAGATGTAAGAAATGTCATGCTTCTTTTTGTTTAAATCACATTTAACCTATGTTCCTATTGTATAAGGTAGGTGGGGACTTCAATCTCTGTCATTTGGAATCTACTTTACTTCGACCCTGGAGTCATATGAAGATCCTGGATAACTGCATTGTCTAGAGCATTTAAAGAAGCCTTTCTTGAGTTTAAAGTATTCACTACTGATATTTTAATTACCTTGTCCCATTTGGTTCCTGGAGGGCAAGTAACTCAATTGCCTTTTGGCCAAGTCTGGGCATGGGTTTTGACAGGACAAAGAGCCTTACTAAGCTACTGAAGAGAACAGGAAAGCCTTCACCGCTTTCCTAGTCTTGAGATGAAAACTTCCACATCTTATGCTTCGTTCTGACATGCCTACATCTTCAACTCCAAGCCCACCCTTCTATCCCCTCTACTTCTCAGACTATCTGGCATAATTCGCCTCAATGAGTTAAGATTTCCCATAAATAAATATTCAAGGCCAGTAGGGGTGAGGTAGAGTGGTGGGTGGGATATTGATGTGGGGATACCAGGCAATGCCGCATTGAGCCCTGCAACATGAAATCTCTGAGGGACGAAAAGGAACGGAAAGCCTTGAGCATCCTCTTAAAATAAGAAAAAGTCTCCCTATGTAGTGAGAACAAAATACTTCTTCCTGTCCGTTAACCTGTCATAATTGTAAATGTCACAATCGCTCTATACAGAACCCAGAAACTAGATGCAGCTGAGGAGCAGAAACTAGGAGGGAAGAGAGCATACTGAGTTCCAGTGATACACCAGACGCTGGCCCATCCAGGTGCTTGGCCTTTCATTTAACCAACCAAACAGGCCCATGAAGGCACCATTATTCCCACTTTCACAGAAGGAAGCAGAGGACCAGAAAGGTAAAGTAACTTGCTGGGATAGACTTCGTCGTCCATTGCTAACCCCTCACACACCACCGCTTTCTCTGCTCTGTCTCCATTGAAGAGACTGGAAGAGCTTTAGTCACTTTGGCAGCCTCCCTTAGGGCAGGGTTGGCCCTGGGACACAATATTTGCTATGAGACAAGTAGGAAGTGATGGGAACTTCGGGGGGAGATTTTGGTCAGCTTTTTCTTTTTTCTCCCTGTCTTAGGATGCCTGCTTGCCTTCAGGCAACATGCATACCTGTGATACCGAGGAGCTTTTTCTGCCAAAGTCCGTAATATCTTTCTGGTGATGTTCATTGGCTTGTGTCACATATTCTGTCTGGAGTGGCCTTTATTCCACCACCCACCCCCGCCCTGCCACCATGTCCAAATCCTGCTCAGACCTCTGGGCTCAACTATTACTTCTTTCTTTGAATCCTGTTCTGGTCCTCCTGAATAGAGTGATTAGTCCATCCCCCGTATTTCCCCAACATGGTATCTGTACTTCCTTTATGGTTCCTACTGTATCCGTTCTCTGAAGTTCTGTGTCTCCATGTTTGCTCTGCTCTGTCATATAAGACCTTCTAGGCAGGGCCTATGTGTATATTTACTCCAGAATGTCCCAGCATAGTGCCTGCAATATAGTAGTCTTCAAGCAATATTGTTTTGAGTGATTAAAAGAGAATCTAAGGCCAGAATTGATTATGGGTACCACAAGGAAGAGGCCAAAAGAATCTTAGGCACATGAGATAATTTATTATCTTTTGCTTAAGCCATTATTTGTTGGGTATTGTGCGACTTAGAGCTCAAAGCGGTCCACCTTTCTCCCGATAGTCTTCCTAAGGTCAAAGAAATAAAGAGCAGAACTATCTGACTTTAAAATCCAGCAAACCACACAAACAACACAAGTAAGCACCAAACCTTTAGCCAGTGCTGAACTACCTATATAAGCGGAGAATATGCCCATCTTGAAAAAGGCTGGAGAATAAATTAAGTAGGTATTAAGGTCTTATTAAGGAGAGATGAAGTTGCCAAACCTGAGCACGGCATGAATGCAATGGAAGGTTGGAAGATATGGCTTGTTCTTGCTTCAACAGGAAAATAATTTCATTTGATTGAATTTATGAGGGCAGGGTAGCATGGACATCTGAGAACTGGCTGCAGTGACCGCCATTGTCAACAAAATTTCACCGAGTTTGAATGGTTTGTTTGTAATCTAGATAGAAATGGAAAATCTCCATGTGTTCTATGAACACCACGGCTGCCCCTGACATAGAAGTGTTGGGGAACACTGCCAGTTAATTCACACCTGCAAGGCACATAGAATTCCCGCTGATTTACAGCTCTTTGGAGAGCATTTAGAGACCCACGGCTCCAAGCACAGTAGTTCTCTCCATCTACATTCACTTTATCCAAGTGGATAAAAAGTAAACTGGAAAATGTACTCAGATTCAGATGGCGAATAATCATGGGTGTGTTGAAAGGCTGGCAGAGTCCTTGAGGAAATAAAGCAGGGCTATAATGTCAGGTGCTACGGACTGAAATATGTCCCCTGGAAATTGATATGTTGAAGCCCTACCCCAGCCCCTCTGTGACCGTATTGGAGATAAGGCTTTTAAAGAGGTAATTGAGGTCAAATTAGGTCATAAAGGTGGATCCTAATCCAGTAGGATTGGTGACCTCCTGAGAAAAAGGAGAGAGAGTTCTCTTGCTCCATATGCACACGCCAGGAAAGGCCATTTGAGTGCAAAGCTAGAAGCTGTCTGTCTGCAAGGTAGGAAGACAGCTCTCTCTAGAACCCACTGTGTTGGCACCCTGGTGTCAGACTTCCAGCCTCCAAACTGTGAGAAAATTGTCTGTTGTATCAGCTACCCAGTCTATAGTATTTTATTAGCTAACTAATACACAGGGTGTTGTCATAAGAAGGCCAACGAAGGGTTTCCATTTTGAGGAAATTTTGGGTGGACTGTTGGTGTTATGCAGCAACATTTGTTTCTAACAAAAAATGACCCTTTTTATTATTTTTTATATTGATTGGTCTGTTTGCTATCCTGAAAGTAACCTAGTTAGGGAAGTTGCCAGAAATAAAAGCAACCTCAAGGGACTCAAGACATGTTTGCAGGCCCAGGTGTCTCTGCAGTGATTTTTTTTTTTTTTCCTCCAAATCAAAATCAAAAAGAAAATACTGAAAGTGCTTTAAGACCATTTCCCCTCCACAGCCCTTATTTGGAATCCCTGTTTTCAGTAGTCTGCATTTCAGCATGAGATGAAATGACCACTTCCGACTCTTGCTTTAGGGCACATCTGATACCTTCACAGGAGTCAAAGATCTGATGAACAGGGTCTGGAACAGCTGACATCTGATAGGATTATTATACTAATAAATACTTAATATTTCTTTAGGTTGGCTCATCCTTTGAAACTATACATATTTTTAAAAATCTGTGAATTAATGGGCCTGGTGGGCTAGTTATATTTTTTTCATTATATGCTAAAATAAATATTTAGCTTCTAAAATAAAAATATAGTTACCTATATAGTGACAGTATGAAATTTCTGGTTGATGGTGATGTCACCATAAGAAAGTCACAACTGGTTCATTTGGCTTGATGCTTAAAAAAATGCATTATGTATGTGATTTCCTTTAAAATGCGAGGAGGTTTTAACTACTGATATGTTATTTATTTTTAGTGTTGTCATGGCCCCAATTAAATGCCCCCCCCCTTTTTTGTGAGAAATTGCCGTCTTGGGTTTGCTTGCTTGTATGAATCACTTACAGATTTTTTGCATGAATTTTTTTCATCTAAAAATACTTATGGTGCATTGAATGACTTTTTGCCTATCCCAAGGGAAATTCTCAGTTGAACTTTTTTTTTTTAAGATTTATTTATTTTAGAGAGAGAGAGTGCATGTGTTTGAGCAGTGGGGAGGGGCAGAGGGAGAGGGAAACTTAGCCGATTCTGTGCTGAACTAGGAGCCCAATAGGGGGCTTGATCTCACGACGCTGAGATCATGACCTGAGCCAAAACCAAGAGTCGGAGGCTTAACGGGCTGTGCCACTCAGGTGCCCCCAGCTGAGCTCTTGATTTAATCTTGTATCTGGATTATTTCTTAAAAGTAGCTAGCTCCCAACTAGCTCCACGTCCTTCTCCCCATGCAATGGGTACTTCCCGTACCACTGCTCATGTAGTATTCCTTAGTTCCTCAATTCCCTGCTTTAAAACTTTTAGTCACTACCTTACCCTGATATTGGAAGCCTTTCCAACACTTTTCTACCAATTTATCTGCAGGTGTCTTCACCCCAGTAATAATAAGCTGCTTCTTTTTCTTATACACTAGCTGATTTTTTTTTTTTTTTGTTCTTTGACTCACGTTTACACTTTGAAATGGACTTTGCCTCTTCGCCTGGGTCCCAATTTGACCCATTCTTTAAAGGTCCAGCCTGGCTATCACATCTTTTCTTGAAATCTTCTCTTATCCCCTTGAGCTAATCCAAATTCCAAATTCCATCTCGCTTTGTACCCCTTTATGGCTTTCATCGCAAGTTTGCACTGTGGTTAACTGTGTAACTACAAGTGTGAACATGGTTGTCTTCTCTGATGTCATATAAAGCCTTTTGGGAAGGGCCTATATGTATGTTAGTTTCCTCTAGAAAAGCCTAGCACAGTGTGTGGCATATAGAACATTCAGTAAATATTTTCTTTAATTAATAAATGAATACCTGTGTGTGTGTGTGTGTGTGTGTGTGTGTGTGTGTGTGTGAGTTAGAAGAGTACCAAGGTTTAGGATCCACCAGATATAGATGGAATACCTTTGAAATACATAGAAATTAAATCAACTTTGTGCGAGCAAGCTAGTTCGTATGGCAGCCTTTGGGACTTAGAAAGTTTTAACCACAGAAATGGTTACAGCAAAGACTGTAGCAATTCTAGTCTCCATGAACAGTTTCAGAGTCTCTCAGACTTGCCTAGAGCTGTGGTCCTTAAAGTGTGGTCCCTGGGTCAGCAGCATCAACATCTCCTGGAGCCTGTTAGAAATGCACATTCTTGGGCCATATCCCAGTCCTACTATATCAGAAACTCTAGAAGTTGAAGCCCATCAATCTGTTTCAACCAGCCTCTACATACTTTAATGTACATCTAAGTGTGAGAACCACTGGGTTAGAGAAAGTTCTAGCAGGGCTTATGTTCAGTCTTGACACTTCTCAGCTCAGCTAAAAATAAAAAAGAGCTTTTATAATCACAGAATGATGGAATGTAAATTTTATAAGTGATCATGCAATAATGCTTGCTCAGTCTTTGTGCATGGATCCACAGATGATAATTTAGGAGCCCACCTTTGGCCTCCCACCCTTATTTGGTTCGTTGTGAGAAACTGCTGCCCACAGTAGCTTGACAAGTGAACAGTGATACGTATACCTCAAAGTACGCTGATGCTGAGAAGTTGATGTGAAAAGGAGCAGGGGCTATGCGCTTCTATCCGCTGACCAGTGAAAATCATGGTCGAACTTTATGCCCTATGTTAAAGGAGTATTCTTTGACTCTGAGTTGCCTGGATGTCCTTGTTTTCTGATCTCTCGAATTCCTCAAACACATGAATATTCTAGTGCCTGGTTACACTCCCCTGATACGGCAGTCAGTGCTGGTTGACTCGCCCAAGATGCATTTTCCATTTCTTACCTGCTGGCAGTACCCCAATTTTTTTCTCCAGTGCCCACGCCTCCTCCATGTGAGTTAGATTCTGATTTGTCAAAGCCAATTGTGGTGTTTCTATTCCCTCAACAGTGACTCATAGAGGATTAGGCAGGTGACCCAATTCTGGTGAATAAATTGTAAAGCAAATGTGCTGGTGGGTTTCTGTGAAGGTGGTCTTCATATTTAGCCAGAGCTGCACAGGGGAAACCTAGGCTTTTGGACTTTGGTGTGTGATGATGCAGTATTTGGGGCTGAGACAGCTTTCTTGGTACCACAAAGATATCTTAACCAACACGGGGTGGGGGCGGGGCACAGTAGAGGAAGTGAAGGGAACTCCCCCTCTGATAGTATTGCTGAGTCATCAGATCAACTACCCTTAGAGCTGCCCACGTCTGAACTTTTGTTATGAGAAAATAAATCTACTTCTGCCTGAAATTTATGGAGTATTAAGATTATTGCTGTCCCTCTCCCCTTCCTTTTTCTTGAAAAATAAAAAGGATTGATGTAATGACACCTCTAAATTACTTCTAGTGCCAACAGTCAATGATTCTTTGTTCAAAGCTTCTTGTGTGGAGTTTTAAGGTGAGGCAAGATTTTGGCAGGAGTGGGATGTGGAGAGGGTGCAATTATCATCTGAATTAGGGTCAAGTTTTTCTAAGGCCCAGGAGACAGCATCCAGGTGAGGCTGTGAGGTCAGTAGCATGAATTCCTAGAGCAGAACTGAGGTCCTTGGTCCTAGAGCACAGCAAAGTGAGGAGTCCATAGGAAAAGCCAGACATTGAAGATAATAGACTAAGAATCGAGCGTAGGACAAGTCAGAACAATTCTGATGAGTGATTTGCTTGCCTGCAGTAGGAGCTCATGGTATGTTTCCCTTGGGCCCTCTCAAGGTACCAGGTAAGAGGGATATATTAACATTCAGTACTACAAGGCGAGCAGTCTCCCTGGGGAATTAGCAGGATCAGGAATTCCTTGGTTGTCTGGACTCAGAGAATTCTCACAGGTCTGGAGAATTCCTGGGCCTGGCCCGCTCTGTGACCTCATGTAGCCCCTTTGTTTTCTCCTCCAGTCGTTTCTGTATTGATGATTTTCTAAGTCCACACGTTTCAGTTCTTGGTCTTCACGGCATAACAGTGCAATTTCTAACCTTTTCAGATGTCCTAACTGTTGAAAGACAAATTTAAACCAGCCCGGAATACAGTGCAGAGCTTTACGTTGGTTCTAGCATTTTTGGGTCAACATTGCCACCTAGTGGTGAAATAATCCTGAAGCCTGTGTGTGACTTGAACTACTTCCATTGTCATGGGATATTTTATTTCAAGATCTTCAAATGGTCATATTTTGAGCAAGAAGAAAGGGTGATTACGATTCAATTTAAATGTATCATTTTGAACCTGAGAAAATGGGGACCTGGGAAAATGCTTTAGACTCATTGAACTAATTATTGGGCTGATAGCCTATGGATCCTGATTCACAGAAATCCCTAATTTTTCCACTCTTAAGATTTTGGTCGCTTCTCCAGTTTTGCTCCCTAACGTTTTAAGAAATCCTCACCAAATTTGGCCACTTTTTAGTAGTAATCATAAAACAAAATAAAACTAAAACAAATTAACAAAAATCAGTCTCAGATGAACCAAGGCTGTATTACTTTCCCCCTCTTTGACTTTTTGTTTTGTTTTGCTTCTTTCCTCAAGTCTCTCTCAAAGGCTTGTCAGTCTATGAGTATTTCTTCCTCTCCTGTGTATGTTTTTTTTTTTTTTGAAATTTTTTTATTTATTTATTTGACAGAGAGAGACATAGCGAGAGCAGGAACACAAGCAGGGGGAGTGGGAGAGGGAGAAGCAGGCTCTCCGCGGAGCAGGGAGCCCGATGCAGGGCTCGATCCCAGGACCCTGGGACCATGACCTGAGCCGAAGGCAGACGCTTAACGACCGAGCCACCCAGGCGCCCCTCCTGTGTATGTTTTAATGCAGTAAAGATTTCAATACATCCTGTGCCGTCTAGCAAGGTTTAGAGTGTGGGGCAGGTCTGGGGTGGGGTCTGTGATTCTGAATTTCTACTAAGCCTCCCAAAGACGCCCGTCCTGCTCCTAGGGGACCACATTCTAAACGGTAAGGCTTCGTGGAACGACGACCACCTTCTCGACAACGCAAAACCTCTCTTCCGAACGGACGAGAAGGTCCGTGGATCTCATTGGCCGGCAGCAGCACCTCAGCGGAAGTGGCGGATTCCCCTCTTGGCTGACGAGCGCAAGGCGGAAGTGCGGCCGCTGGCGCCGCCTACTGCGAGGGCGGGACGTGTCCCTGCGCTCTGCGGTGAGCGAGCGTTGGCCGCCACTGGGGAGTCTGAGGTGACGGAGTCGGCAGATAGCCTCCTAGCCCGGCTTGTAGGCCAGACAGTTGCATTGAAGTTCTAAATTTGGTTGCACGTTGCAATCACCTGGAGAGCTGAAGCACGACCTCCTGGTTGGGTCCTATTTCTGGACAAGTGTTAAAGGCTCGCCAGGTGATTCTAAGGCGCAGCAAGCCTGAGAACCACTGTGACCCCGGAGACAAGGCACAGGCTGAAAGGTCACCAGCTCAGTGGGAAACACAGTCTTGGGGAGGGGATTCAGCCTGCAGCCGCCCTGGCCAGTCCTCATTCTCTCGGGCCTCACCCCCTCTCTGCGCCCCAAATGGGCGGGTGTGCTTTCGGGTGAGTCTGGTTCTTCCCCGGGGTCCCTCGGGCTTGGTGAACTTTGTGTTACTTTTTTTTTTTTTAAAGATTTTATTTATTTATTTGAGACTGAGAATGAGAGAGACAGAGAGCATGAGAGGGAGGAGGGTCAGAGGGAGAAGCAGACTCTCCACTGAGCAGGGAGCCTGATGTGGGACTCGATCCCGGGACTCCAGGATCATGACCTGAGCCCAAGGCAGTCGCTTAACCAACTGAGCCACCCAGGCGCCCAATACATTTGTATTTTTTAAAAGATTTTATTTATTTTATTTGAGAGAGAGAGAGAATGAGAGACAGAGAGCACGAGAGGGAAGAGGGCAGAGGGAGAAGCAGACCCCCCTCTGAGCAGGGAGCCCAATGCGGGACTCGATCCAGGGACTCCAGGATCATGACCTGAGCCGAAGGCAGTCGCTTAACCGACTGAGCCACCCAGGCGCCCCATCATTAATTGTTAAAGTGATAATTTGGCATCTGTGGGGTAGCCATGAACTCCTAGCTGGAGGTAGTTTGCGGTTTTTTTTTTTTTAAGATTTTATTTATTTATTTGACAGAGAGAATGAGAGACAGAGAGCATGAGAGGGAGGAGGGTCAGAGGGAGAAGCAGACTCCCCGCCGAGCAGGGAGCCCGATGCGGGACTCGATCCCGTGACTCCAGGATCATGACCGGAGCCGAAGGCAGTCGCTTAACCGACTGAGCCCCCCAGGCGCCCTGTGTTACGTTTTAATATCACGCCCGACCGTCTGCTCCGGGTGGGCTGGGGTCACGTGATAGGCCGCGGCGTCCTGAGGGAAGAGTTTCGGCTTTTGCAAGGACAAGCGCTGGGTTGGTCTTATCTTCTGGAAGTTCCGAATCCGACGCTCTGCATGCTGGCCTTGGGAGGCTTGTGGAGTCAGGAATGTTACCCAGGTTTTTCCTGCAGAATGTTTTGTCTGGGAGCCTGGAAGCACTGAGCGAGAACTAAAATGGCTCTTGACTTTACCCACAGAATAATTAGGATGAATTATTGTAGGCTGCTTCTGCCCCTTGTGGGAGTGTGTGTGTATTATACGTATTTGTGGATGGATGTATATTTGTGAAATATGGTAATACGTTGGCTGGAACTTGAGAAGTAGAACAAGTTTCATAGTGATGAAATTGTTGGTTCTTTGGCATTATGGTTAAAGATAAAAAATGCCTTGCTTCTCCAATCTTGTCTTTTTTCATTAGATTCTTTACACAGAGAGAGAGAGACATCATAGGAACAGAACATTTTCTATCCTTGCCCTCTGGGCTCTTCTGGATTTTTGACCCTGTTAACCAGATCTCCTTGAAACTGTTTCCTCTCTGGCTTTTATGGTGTCACTGCTCCTGGTTCTCTTTCCATGGCTCTAGGGTGCTCTTCCGTTTCCTACTCTTCTTCCTCAAATGCAGACAGTCCCGGGAATCCATATTTGGCTTTCTTTCCACTCTCATGTCTCCTCTTTGGGGATAAATACTGTTCTTCCTTTCATGGAACTTGCATTTTTGTGGTGGAGGCCAACCACCTTTTGAAGAAAAATGAAGCAGGGCGAGGGGTTAGGGAGATGATGGTGTTCACGTTTTAGGTGAAGTCAGGGAAGCCTTCTCTGAAGAGGTGCCTCGGAGCCCAGATTTGTGCAAAGTGAGAGAGTCATGGGTTCTTTGCAGGGAGAGCTTTCTAGGCAGAGGATTTTCTCCAGATTTGTGCCTGTTTCCCTTCCACTAAGTTGCTCAAGCTAGAAACTTGGCTGTCCTTGCATATCCCTTTCCTCCCCCCTGCATCCCCCAAATTCCTAAGACCTATCGTTTTGGGGACCTAACCATGGAATTGCAAACAAAACTGCCAGGTGAGCGTCATCAGAATTGTTTTCGGGGAACCTGACAGAAAGATTCAATGTCAGTTGATAACCTCTGACGTCCAAGAACTGCCAGAGGTTTCTGGTGAGTAGTGGATCATATGGAAAATCAAAACCCCCTCTTTTGGTTGTGATTGTCAGTGGCCTCCTGTAAAATTTTTAATTAGTGTTCCTTTTGTCTAGATTGAGCACCTCTCAGCATGTCATGTACTCTGTGGCCACTATTTAAATAGTTGTGTCTCTGAGACACCAAACCCAAATTGGGAGGAGAAGTCAGAGTCAGAATGTTCTGGCCAATGACACAAACACCAGAATCTTTCGGGGACTCCCTGGAAAGGGTTCCCTCAGTCATCAAACACCAGAGACAAGTGGGTATCGTGCCTCTCCTTCTCTTCCTGCCTCTGAGTGTGGTTTTTGAGGTGCAGGTGGTTAGGCTGGAACAATATTGGGGGTGATCAGGTAGACAGAGGGATGGGGGTAGGTCCTTGATGACACTGTGGAACCGCAAAACCAGCCACACCACCGACTTTCTCCAGCATTCTTGTTCTCTGAGGTAATCGTGGTAATAGTCTCCCGATTGTTTCAGCCGCTTTTAGTCAGCCATTAATTACTGGCACCTGAAAAAAATCCCAATTGGTAAGTATGTCTTTCAAGTCAGGTTACAAATCCTTAAAGAAACACAGCGTTCAGGGAGGTAATTTGGCCAAAGGAAATCAAGGTGGGTTTCCTAGATGAGGTAAACTTTAAGTTGCCTTTTTTTTTTTTTTTAAGATTTTCTTATTTATTCATTTGAGAGAGAGAGAGAGAGAGTACAAGAGAGCACCAACGGGGTGAGGGGCAGAGGGAGAAGCAGACTCCTGGCAGAGCAGGGAGCCCCATGAGGGGCTCGCTCTGGAGACTCCAGGATCATCACCTGAGCTGAAGGCAGATGCTTAACAGACTGAGCCACCCAGGCGCCCCTTAAATTGCCCTTTAATGAACAAGTGGAAATCCACCAGGTGGAAGCACACAGGGAAGAGCATCCAGGTGGAGGAGGGCTACATAGACCTGTCAAACTCATTCCTGCTTTTGAGGTATCTGGACTGTTTTATAGATTCTCAGTAGAATAGATTCACGGCATTTGTGGATTTAACATTCATTTACATGTGATCTTTAAAGGTTTTAAATTAAGCATGTAATCCGAAACGTGCAGTAACCTGTAATTTGTCCAAAACTTGAATCAAAATCTTGGTGGCCTTCTGTCTTGGAAGTAGAGTGAGTTGTGTGGGCAGTGAGCCAGCTAGTCTGGCTGAGGGAAAAGCACCCAGGGCAACCTCCCCAGTTTTTTGCCCGTAAGGGTAACTTTCATGAAACATTTGAAATTCGCTTCCTTTGTTAGTCCTGTTTGAGAAGCAGATGCCAGGATGGACTTAAATATGCTAGGATTTGTATTAGGGAGCCGCTTTAGGAGAGACATGGGGAGGGAGCTGGGTAAGCTCTTGAGACTGGGATGCAATTGTAATGCAGAGACAGAGAGGGAGGGAAGGTCCAGCGGAAGTGCCCAGAGACCATGCAATCTAAGGAAGGTTCCGGAAGGCCATGGGGGAAGTCCTAGTACCAAAGTCGCGGTCAGAGAAGCCCCCTGTCTCCCAGGAGCGGGCCTGCCTCAGTATCCTTGCCCCACTCCAAGCAGCCAGTGGGAGGCGCCACCTCGGCACGCAGTCCGTTGACAATGCCTTTCTCAGCACAGCTGCTGGAGCCGTTGTGTACTGCAGTTAGAGCTTGGCACGGGGCGTTCTGTTTCTTTTCAAAAGTTGTCTTAAAAAGAAAACTACTAAGACTGGTAATGGAAGTAAAGAAAAGGTAAAATATTGATATATTTTATAGGCAGATTTCTTAACCCTTTCTAACACATGTGCATAATGATTTTGGTGTTGCAAATGAATCTGGGAAATCTACAAATAGGGAATTCATGAAGAAGGAAGATTGATTGTACAAGGTTAAAAAAACTTTTAATGTACAAAAGGGCATAAAGTGAATATGTCTCCTTTCCTCCTCTAGCCTCACACAGCCTCGTTCTCCTGGTTCCCTGCTCCCCAGTCCTAAGGGAACTGCTGTGATCAGTCTATTATTTATCCTTTCAGCGGTATTCTTCTAATAGCATCTTGAACAAAATGAGTGGTTCATGATAGGGGATTTGAATGTGAAGAGATAAGGCATCAGAAAACAAGCAAACATGGGCAAGCAACTTAGGCACACACTAGGCCTCAGCATCTCGGCTCTAAAATGGAGGGGATGACCTTGCCTACTGGGCTGCCTGAGAGCATTAGCAGTTTCATGCGCATGAAGGGCCTGCTGCGGTAAAGGGTGCGTGTCACATCCGTGAGCTTCACCTACAAGCACTCCTCTTGGTCTTCTAACCGCACATGGTGGTTTTGACCTTCCCTGTCCCACTGTCGGTGACTGACCCACGTGGTCCCAGCCTTGGGTACAGTTTCACAGTGAAGGAAAGGGAGGCTGGAGAAAGGAAGCAGTTAACTAACTATGGCTATTCTGTGTATCTCAAACCACCCCCACTTCTAGTTAGAGGATTTATGGAAAGGGTCATAAGGTTTTTTTTTTGTTTTTTTTTTTAAGGACTGGTAAAATCAGGGTTTAGCTTTCATGACAGCCAAACCCCGAGAGAGGAGACAGGAAGATAGAGTCTAAAGGAGAAGAGGGGATATTTCTTGATTCACGTAAACTGGAAAGTGTTGCTTCGTCCAGTGTAAGTACCCAGCAATGCATGAGTGTTTTTTTCCGTCATTCAAGTGTTAGTATGTCCTTCATAAGTTGAGAATCCATTTCCTCCCAGGAAAACTAAGCCCTCTGCCGTTCTGAATGAATTTTAGGCATTGATTCTGCTTGCAATAATCTATGTGAAATTGATTCCCTTAGGAGAATCAAACAGCTTTTTTACCCTAGAAATTATACTTATTTTTCAATTATACATATATTTTCACTTACTAGAGGTGCCACTGTTGGCAAAGCCTTTAGAAAGGATTTAACATCAGAGATACCGTTTACTTAAAAAAAGACAGGGCTTTATCTGATTCGAATATTTCCCGGAGTCAAACAGCATATAAATAAATGTAAAAATGAAACAGAAGACCATGTCATGCGGAAATGAGTCTGTGTTTGAATCGTTTATCTGCTTTCTGTTCCTGGGCAAAGCTATCTGAAGCTCCGTTGTTTCTGTAAGAGCTCTGAATACTGGTATTTTCCTGCTTTGTGTATCTTTGAGATGTAATTCCTACTGACTTCAAAGGGAAAAATGATAGCACGACGTAGATCAAGATTTTGTTTTGAGGAGGGTTTCAGAGGCTTGTCTGCCTTTTTTAAGAAGATAAAAGCCCTTTTGTTTTCTCATGTGCTCAGGAGTAGCTACCATCCTAAGCGGGAACTCAGATTTCTCACAGTTTTATGTTTTAAGTAAGGAACAGAATATCTAAATTATGCTTGTGCTTTCACTGTATCTCTAAGCTTTTTCTAAGTTTTACCCTGAAAACACTTGAGTTGAAATCAAGAGAGGTACAGTTTATTCTGGTCACTAAACAAGTAATTTCTTTCTTCCATTTTTGAAGTCTCAGCTTGGGGCCGATGTTAAGGATGGTGGGAGCCTTTTACTACTTTGCTCCCCAGAATTCCTGACCACAAATATTACTAGGGGGTACTTATTGCCTGCCCCCAGTGCCGGATCAAGGTGGGAAAAGAAGCGAATCCTTAGATGCTGCCAACTTTATTTCTTCTGATCTAATCAGCTTCACTACAGCTCATTCTTTCTTGGTAGTCTGTAAGCTCTACTGTAATTATTCATCAATGCTTTCTGGTTCGGGACCTAAATGAGAGGAAGGGGATATTCTCACCTTTTCATTTAGCTCTGTTTATAACAGAAAATTAATAGATGAAGTGCTGTTTTGTTTCTCCATATCTCAATACATATTTTCATGACTGTGTGCCCCTCATTATATTGTTCCCCCCCTCTTTGTGCATCAGTGACTCCTGATAGGGAAAAGCATTCTTACCTGTGCCAAAGGACGATTTCTTCTAATCACAGCGGACTATGCTGGGATAAGACAAGGAAAGGGAGAAATATGGTTCTTGTTCTTGGGATGCTTAGCATTTGGCTAGCAAGAACACACATGGAATTATTTGCAGTGATATAGAAGTGATATAGAAGCGGTTTAGGTAAGTGGTTCTCAACCTGTTTTTCTGCCACAACACATATGTACATTGAAGTTCACAGATGTGATGTACACCCCTGGGTGTAATCATGGTTAAACACAATTCTTTAGGAAGTAGCCATAAGCCCGCCCATACTTTCCCCCTGTTCAAGAAAACAGCAGAGCGCAAGTGAATCAGGATGCTGGGGTTCAAAGAATATCCTTACGCTTATTCACGTTTATTTTAAAATGCCAATTTATTAAATACTTTGTTCCTTTGTTATTAGTAATGAATTACTTGCGACACCCTTTAGGACTGACTGCCCACACAGAAGTTAGCATTGAAAGGTGCTGATTTATGCAGTAGTTGCTATACTTGTTTCATAATGCTGCCCGTAGGCTCCGCCCTGCAAATACATGTACACATACAAAGTTCTCAAAGAGCCTGCGAGTACCTCTGTCCCAGGCAGGGGGCAGCCCAGAAACCTTTGATATCCTGTGTCTGGATGCCATGAAACTTAACAGCTGGTGTTCCTGCCGATATCAGAAATGACACTACCTCAGGGCTCTGAAAGAAGTTTGGTTAAAGAGTGCTTAGATATGCCCAATCCATTCATTCAGGAACAAGTATCACTTCTCAGTAGCACCCGAATAGCAGCCTGGCCACGTGACTTGCTTTGTCAATTGAGATAATAAGAAGTGACATATGTCACTTACAGATGGAAGCTTTGCAAGCTCTTGCATCTGCCACCATTGCTTTTCTCCTTTGTCACGAGAGCAGCATTCACTTCCTGGAATAAGGGCTGCCCTGGAATGAAGGAGATGGGGAGCTCAACTGAAACGTGTCTGCAACCGACATTAACGTGAAACATGAGCAAGAACTGAACCTTTGTGGCTGTGGGCTACAAAGACCGTGGGGTCATTTTTTGCTTTGTTTTTAACCAAGCATGACTCAGCTGATTGATCATATATCGTTCTTGGAAATACCATCCATCTTACAAAGTTTTGGTTTCAAGTGTGATCTGTCATGTTTCATGCGCGTATTCCTTAACCTCTAAGAAATTGAGTTTTCTCATCAGCAAGAGAAGAATAAAAAATACATTTTTTACTGTTCCAATGAGAATACTGTAATTGAAAATAACATCGTAAACTCAAAAAAATGTATAATTGTAAGGAGCAGCTTCTCTAGAGGGGAACAGTTTTTAGCATGAGGCAGATCTTCGACCCACAGTCCACCTCTGCTCCTGACTCACTTTGAGATCTTGCACTGTGTTACTTAAATCCTCTGAGCCAGTTTCCGAACGTGTAAAAAGTGGGTGTGAAAACTGTGCAAGCTTGTTGGGGAGTTACTGTTCTCAGAGTGTCAATCTCAGCGCTTAGCATGTGGCAGGAACTCTTAAGTATATGGCAGCTGCTATCATTGTAAGAATGTGGGTTGTTCACTCTGTTGGATATTCATGGTGTGAAATCAACAACAGTGTTCAACATTTTCAGCATTTACACATCTAAAGTGTGTGGCAGCTATTGCTTGCCGGCCTGTTTTTCTTTCCTCAACTCCGATCTCCATTAGCAAAGGACCAATTCACCTTCCCATACTTGGCCCTAGCACCCAACAGGTATTAAATAACCACTAGTTGGACTTTAAAAGATTTTGAAGTTTAATTGTGGCTGTCCTAAAATAATAAAAGCTAAGAATCTGGGGCTTTATTATTATTATTTTTAGATTGTATTTCTCAAGGTATGATCTGAGATCCTCCTGTGTCAAAAGTTTGAGGGATGGGGTGAGGTGGGGGTGGGTGGGGCAAAGTGCTTTGACAACGCAGATTCCACACTGTGGAATCAGAACTCTGGGGAGCTTGATGCTTAGGGAACCTGGATTTTTAAGAAACACCCTTCCCTGTGGCCCTCCTGCCCCTACCCCAGGTAAACTGATGCAGGTGTCTAAACATCAAGCTTTGAGAAAGAGGAAACTTCTCTTTTAGAACGGTTCTGTTTTCCCTTTATTGTTTGGCTCACTTCTCCTTCCTTGTTGATTCTGTGTCTTTGCATTTAACTAGAAAGTGTTTGGGAAACATTTAGAATTCTCTTTGGCTGGATTTTACCTCAACCCGGTTGTGATAGTCGGGGACACAGAAATGGCACAAGGTTCTCTCGTGGTTGGTGGTTTTGGGAGAAGGGTCTTCCATGTGCTTGGAGTTGACTCCATAACTATCCTGCCTTGCTCCTAACTAGGCTCAGATGTAGTTAAGCACTAATAAATATGTCCTTACTTGAGATAGATCAGTAATGCACCTGCCCCCGCAGTTTGCTCAAGTGACGTAAATCATAGCGACCATGCCCTTCGCTGCTCCCCTCGTCTCAGTTGCCTCATGGCTCCTTTAACCAGACTCCAAAGAAGTTAGGCAGGGGGCTGTGATGGCAATGGGGTTTTTAATTCAGGGGTTGGCAAAGGATAGCAGTGATTCTGGAAGAGAATGAGTATTCATCCTTCTGTGGGGATATCTCCCATGTTAGGGATGGGGACCCCTGGAGGCAAGGCTGCATGTGAGGTGAGGTTCCAAATCCCTGGAGCAAATTAAAAGCTAAATTTGAGAAATTCAAGTCAGCGATCTAAGAGCATTAAATGCCAGTGCTGAGCTCTTTTGAGTGAGGCACCCTGTGTGACCACACTGGTCACAGGCCCCTGAAGCCTGCCTTGAATCTAGGGATGAATCCTTTTCACTCTTCTCCCATCAACTCAAAGGGAACTTTGAGATTCTCAGGTTTTTTTTTTTTTATTTTTTTGCATGTGTGGTTTACCTTTATTTACACTGTGCTTTTTTTTTTTTAAGTTTTTAATTTTAATTCCAGTATAGTTAACATACAGTGTTAGTTTTAGGTATACAGTATAGTGATTCAACAATTCTGTACATTACTCAGAGCTCATCATGGTAAGTGTGCTCTTTAACCCCCTTCATCTATTTCAACCCCCCCACCTCCTCCCCTGTGGCAACCATCAGTTTGTTCTCTAGAGTTAAGGGTCTGTTTCTTGGTTTCTCTCTCTTTCTTTTCCTTTGCTTGTTTTTTTTCTTCAATTCCACATGAGTGAAATCATATGATGTTTGTCTTTAATTGATTTATTTGCTTAGCATTATAGTCTCTAGCTCCATCCATTTTGTTGCAAATGGCAAGATTTCATTCTTTTTTTATGGCTGAATAATATTCCAGTGTGTATATATACCACATCTTCTTTATCCATTCATCTGTCATTGGGCTGCTTCCATAATTTGTAAATAATGCTGCAATAAACATAGGGGTACATGTATCGTTTGAATTAGGGTTTTTGTATTTTTTGAGTAAATATTCAGTAGTGCGATTACTGGATCATAGGGTAGTTCTATTTTTAACTTTTTGAGGAACCTCCATACTGTTTTCCACAGTGGCTGCACCAGTTTGCGTTCCCACCAATAGTGCAAGAGGGTTCCTTTTTCTCCATATCTTCACCAACACTTGTTATTTCTTTTTCTGTTGATTTTAGCCATTCTGACAGATGTGAGGTGGTATCTCAATGTGGTTTTGATTTGTATTTCCCTGATGATGAGTGATCTTGAGCATCTTTTCATGTGTCTGTTGGCCATCCTGTCTTCTTTGAAGAAATGTCTGTTCATGTCTTCTACCCATTTTTAAATTGGATTATTTGTTTTTGGGGTGTTGAGTTGTGAAAGTTCTTTATATATCTTGGGTATTAACCTTATATCCAATATGTCATTTGCAAATATCTTCTCCCATTCAGTAGGTTGCCTTTTAGTTTTGTTGATTATTTCCTTCACTGTAAAGAAGCTTTTTATTTTGATGTAATAGTTCATTTTTGCTTTTATTTCTCTTGCCTCAGAAGACATATCTAGAATGAAGCTGCTACAGCCAATGTCAGAGAAATTACTGCCTGTGTTCTCTTCTAGGATTTTTATGGTTTCAGGTCTCACATTTAGGTCTTTCATCCATTTTGAGTTTATTTTTGTGTATGGTGTTAAGAGTGGTCCAGTTTCATTCCTTTGCGGGTAGCTGTGCAGTTTTCCCAACCCCATTTGTTGTAGAGACTGTCTTTTTCACATTACATATTCTTGCCTCCTTTGTTGCAGATTAATTGACCATGAATTGTGGGTTTATTTCTGGGTTTCCTATTCTGTTTTCTTTATCTATGCGTCTATTTTTATGCCAGTACCATATTGTTTTGATTACTATGGCTTTGTAATATAGCTTTAAGTCTGGAGTTGTGATACTTGCAGTTTTGTTTTTTGTTTTCAAGGTTGCTTTGGCTATTTGGGTCTTTTGTGGTTCCTTACAAATTTTAGGATTGTTTGTTCTAGTTCTGTGAAAAATACTTTTGGTATTTTGATAAGGATTGCATTAAATGTGTAGATTGCTTTGGTAATATAGACATTTTAACAATATTTGTTTTTTCAATCCATGAGCATGGAATGTCTTTCCGTTTCTTGGCATTGTCTTGATTTTCTTTCATTCATGTTTTATAGTTTTCAGAGTACAGGTCTTTCATGTCTTTGGTTAGGTTTATTCCTAGGTATCTTATTATTTTTGGTGCAAATGTAAATGGAATTGTTTTCTTACTTTCTCTTCCTGCTGCGTCATTATTACTGTATAGGAATGCAACAGGTTTCTGTACGTTCATTTTGTATCCTGCAACTTTACTGAATTTATCACTTGTAGAAGTTTTTTGGTGGAGTCTTTAGGGTATACTATGTATAGTATCAGGGCATTTGCAAATAGTGAAAGTTTTACTTTTTACCAATTTGGATGTCTTTTATTTCTTTTTGTTGTCTGATTGCTGTGGCTAGGATTCCAGTACTATGTTGAATAAAAGTGGTGAGAGTGGACATCCTTGTCCTGTTCCTGACCTTAGGGGAAAAGCTCTCAGTTTTTCACTATTGAGTATTATGTTAGCTGTGGGTTTTTCATATAAGGCCTTTATTATGTTGAGGTATGTTCCCTCTAGACCTACTTTGTTGAGAGTTTTTATCATGAATGGATGTTGTTCTTTGTCAAATGCTTTTTCTGCATCTATTGAAAGGATCATATGTTTTTTATCTTTTCTCTTATTGATGTGATGTATCATGTTGATTGATTTGTGAATATTGAACTACCTCTGCATCCCAGGAATAAATCCCCCTTGATTGTGCTGAATGGTTTTTTTAACGTGTTGTTGGATTTGGTTTGCTAGCATTTTGTTGAGGATTTTTGCATGTATGCTCATGGAAGATATTGTCTTGTGGTCCCCCCCCTCCTTTTTTTTTTGAGGTGACTTATTGGTTTTGGTATCAGGGTGATACTGGCCTCATAGAACATATTTGGAAGTTTTCCTTCCTCTTCTATGTTTTGGAATAGTTTGAGAAGAATTGGTCTTAACTCTTCATTAAGTGTTTGGTAGAATTCACTTGTGAAGCCATCTGGTCTTGGTCTTTGGGAGTTTTTTGATTACTGATTCAATTTCATTGCTGGTAATTGGTCTGTTTGAATATCTATTTCTTCCTGCTTCAGTTTTGGTAGTTTATGTTCCTAGGAATTTTTCCATTTCTTCTAGGTGTACAATTTGTTGGCATACAATTTTTCATAATATTCTCTTAAAATTGTTTGTATTTCTGTGATGTTGTTATTTCTCTTCTTTCATTTGTGATTTTGTTTATTTGGGTCCTCTCTCTCTCTCTTTTGATGTGTCTGGCTAGAGGCTTATCAATTTTGTTGCCTTTTTCAAAGAACCAGTCCCTGATTTCATTGGTCTGTTTTCTTGTGTGTGTGTGTGTGTGTGTGTTTGGTTCTATATAATTTATTTCTGCTCTAATCTTTATTACTTCCTTTCTTCTGCTGGTTTGGGGTTTTGTTTTTTCTTCTTTTTCTAGCTCTTTTAGGTGTAATATTAGGTGGTTTGAGATTTTTCTTGCTTCTTGAGGTAGGCCTGTATTGCTATAAACTTCCTCTTAGAACTGCTTTTGCTGCATCCCAAAGGTTTTGGAATGTTGTATTCATTTTTGTTCATTTCTGTGTAATTTATTTCTTCTTTGATTTCCTGATTCATTGTTTAGTAGCATGTTATTTAACCTGTATGTATTTGTGGTCTTTCCAGATTTTTTCTTATGGTTGATTTCTAATTTCATAGCATTGTGGTCAGAAAAGATGCATGCATGGTATGACTTCAGTCTTTTTGACTTTGTTGAGACTTGTTTTGTGGGCTGTTATGTGATCTATTCTGGACAATGTTCCATGCACTCAAAAGATTGTGTATTCTGCTGTTTTAGGATGGAATTGGAGCGAATGTTCAGAATATATCTGTTAAATCCATCTGGTCCAGTGGTCATTCAAAGCCACTGTTTCCTTGTTGATCTGTTCGGATGATCTGTCCATTGATATAATGGTGTTAAAGTCCCCTACTATTATGTATTACTATTGATTGTTTACTTTATGTTTGTTATTGACTATTTTATGTATTTGGGTGCTCTCATTTTGGGTGCATAAATATTTACAATTCCTATATATTCTTGCTGGATTGTCCTCTTTATGATTATGTAGTGTTCTTCTTTGTCTCTTGTTACAGTTTGTTTTCAAGCTACCCCAGGTTTCTTTTGATATCCATTTGCATGATAGATGTTTCTCCATCCCCTTACTTTTTCTTTAAAAATTTTATTTTATTATGTTATGTTAGTCACCATACATCATTAGTTTTTGATGTGGTGATCCATGATTCATTGTTTTTGTATAACACCCAGTGCTCCACACAGTACGTGCCCTCCTTTATACCCATCACTGGGCTAACCCATCCTCCCCCCTCCTAAAACCCACAGTTTGTTTCTCAGAGACCATAGTCTCTCATGGTTCATCCCTCCCTCCGATTTCTCCCCCTTCATTTTTCCCTTCCTTCTCCTAATGTTCTCCATACTATTCCTTATGTTCCACACATAGGTGAAACCATATGATAATTGACTTTCTCGGCTTGACTTATTTCACTTAGCATAATCTCCTCCAGTCCCATCCATCTTGATGTAAAAGTTGGGTATTCATCCTTTCTGATGGCTGAGTAATATTCCATTGTATATATGGACCACATCTTCTTTATCCATTCATCTGTTGAAGGGCATCTCGGCTCTTTCCACAGTTTGGCTATTGCGGACATTGCCGCTATGAACATTGGGGTGCATATGGCCCTTCTTTTCACTACATCTGTGTCTTTGGGGTAAATACCCAGGAGTGCAATTGCTGGGTTATAGGGTAGCTCTATTTTTAATTTTTTGAGGCACCTCCACACTGTTTTCAAAAGTGTCTGTACCAACTTGCATTCCCATCAACAGTGTAAGAGGGTTTCCCTTTCTCCACAACCTCTCCAAAATTTGTTGTTTCTTGCCTTGTCAATTTTTGCCATTCTAACTGGTGTAAGGTGGTATCTCAATGTGGTTTTAATTTGAATCTCCCTGATGGCTAATGGTGATGAACATTTTTTCATGTGTCTGTTAGCCATTTGTATGTCTTCTTCAGAGAAGTGTCTGTTCATCTCTTCTGCCCATTTTTTGACTTGATTATTTGTTTTTTGGGGTGTTGAGTTTGAGAAGTTCTTTATAGACCTTGGATAGCAGCCCTTTATCTGTTGTGTCATTTGCAAATATCTTCTCCCATTCTGTGGGTTGCCTCTTTGTTTTGTTGACTGTTTCCTTTGCTGTGCAGAAGCTTTTTATCTTGATGAAGTCCCCAAAGTTCATTTTTGCTTTTGTTTCACTAGCTTTTGGAGATGTATCTTAAAAGAAGTTGCTGTGGCCGATGTCAAAGAAGTTACTGCCTATGTTCTCCTCTAGGATTTTGATGGATTCCTGTCTCACATTGAGGTCTTTCATCCACTTTGAGTTTATCTTTGTGAATGGTGTTAGAGAATGGTCGAGTTTCATTCTTCTGCATGTGGCTGTCCAGTTTTCCCAGCACCATTTATTGAAGAGACTGTCTTTTTTCCATTGCATATTTTTTCCTGCTTTGTCAAAGATTATTTGACCATAGAGTTGAGGGTCCATATCTGGGCTCGCTGTTTTGTTCATTGGTCTATATGTCTGTTTTTGTGCCAGTACCGTGCTGTCTTGGTGATCACTGCTTTGTAATATAGCTTGAAATTGGGCAACGATTCAATCGGGCAGCTTTGTTTTTCTTTTTCAACATTTCCTTGGTGATTTGGGGGCTTTTCTGATTCCATACAAATTTTAGGATTGTTTGTTCCAGCACTTTGAAAAATGTCATTGGAATTTTGATCGGGATGGCATTGAAGGTGTAGATTGCTCTGGATAGCATAGACATTTTAACAATGTTTATTCTTCTGATCCATGAGCATGGAATGTTTTTCCATCTTTTTGTGTCGTCTTCAATTTCTTTCATGAGTGTTCTGTAGTTCCTAGAGTATAGATCCTTTACCTCTTTGGTTAGGTTTATTCCGAGGTGTCTTATGGTTTTTGGTGCTATTGTAAATGGAATCGTTTCTCTAATTTCTCTTTCTACACTTGTATTGTTGGTGTATAAGAAAGCAACTGATTTCTGTGCATTGATTTTGTATCCTGCCACATTACTGAATTGCTGTATGAGTTCTAGTAATTTGGGGGTGGAGTCTTTTGGGTTTTCTGCATAAAGTATCATGTCATCTGCGAAAAGAGAGAGTTTATCTTCTTTGCCAATTTGAATACCTTTTATTTCTTTTTGTTGTCTGATTGCTGTTGCTAGGACTTCTAGTACTATGTTGAACAATAGTGGTGAGAGTGGGCATCCTTGACGTGTTCCTCATCTTAAGGGAAATGCTTTCAGCTTTTCCCCATTGAGGATGATATTTGCTGTGGGTTTTTCATAGATGGATTTTATGAACTTGAGGAATATTCCCTCTTTTCCTATACTCTGAAGAGTTTTAATCAGGAAAGGATGCTGTATTTTGTCAAATGCTTTTTCTGCATCAATTGGGAGGACCATACGGCTCTTCTCTCTGCTCTTATTAATGTGTTCTATCACATTGATTGATTTGCGAATGTTGAACCACCCTTGCATCCCGGGGATAAATCCCACTTGGTCGTGGGGAATCATCCTTTTAATGTATTGTTGGATCCTATTAGCTAGGATTTTGTTGAGGATTTTGGAATCCATATTCATCAGGGATATCGGTCTGAAATTCTTCTTTTTGATGGGGTCTTTGCCTGGTTTGGGGATTAAGCTAATGCTGGCCTCATAGAATGAGTCTGGAAGCTTTCCTTCTGTTTCTATTTTTTGAAACAGCTTCAGGAGAATAGGTATTATTTCTTCTTTGAATGTTTGGTAGAGTTCCCCAGGGAATCCATCAGGCCCTGGACTCTTGTTTTTTGGGAGGTTTTTGATCACTGCTTCAATCTCGTTACTGGTTATTGGCCTATTCAGGTTGTCAATTTCTTCCTGTTTCAGTCTTGGCAGCTTATAGGTTTCCAGGAAGGCATCCATTTCATCCAGATTGCTCAGTTTACTGGCATATAGTTGTTGATAATTTCTAATAATTGTTTCTATTTCCTTGGTGTTAGTCGTGATCTCTCCCCTTTCATTCATAATTTTATTAATTCAGCTCCTTTCTCTTTTCTTTTGGATAAGTCTGGCCAGTGGTTTATCAATCTTATTAAATCTTTCAAAGAACCAGCTTCTACTTTTGTTGATCTGATCTACTGTGTTTCTGGTTTCTAATTAATTGATCTCTGCTCTAATCTTAATTATTTCTCTTCTAATGCATGGCTTAGGCATCATTTGTTGCTTTTTCTCTAGTTCTTTAAGGTGTAGCATTAGTTGGTGAATTCGGGATTTTTCTATTTTTTTGAGTGAGGTTTGGATGGCTATGTATTTCCCCCTTAGGACCACCTTTGCAGTATTCCATAGGTTTTGGACTGATGCGTTTCATTCTCGTTGGTTTCCATGAATTGTTTAAGTTCTTCTTTGATTTCTTGGTTGACCCAAACACTCTTGAGCAGAATGGTCTTTAGCTTCCAAGTGTTTGAATTTCTGCCAAATTTTTTCTTGTGATTGAGTTCCAGTTTTAGAGCATTATGGTCTGAGAATATGCAGGGAATAATCTCAGTCTTTTGGTATTAGTTGAGACCTGATTTGTGGTCCAGTATGTGGTCTATTCTGGAGAAAGTTCCATGTGCGCTCGAGAAGAATGAGTATTCTGTTGTTTTAGGGTGGAATGTTCTGTAAATATCTATGAGGTCCATCTGGTCCAGTGTGTCTTTCAAAGCTCTTGTTTCTTTATTGATTTTCTGCTTAGATGATCTGTCCATTGCTGAGAGTGGAGTATTGAGGTCTCCTACAATTAACGTATTGATATCAATATGACTCTTTATTTTGGTTAACAGTTGGCTTATGTAGATGGCTGCTCCCATGTTGGGGGGCGTAGATATTTACAATTGTTAGATCGTCTTGTTGGATAGATCCTTTAAGAATGATATAGTGTCCTTCTGTGTCTCTAACTACAGTCTTTAGTTTAAAATCTAATTTGTCTGATAAGAGAATTGCTACCCCAGCTTTCTTTTGAGGTCCGCTGGCATGGAAGAGGGATCTCCATCCCTTCACTTTCAGTCTGGATGTCTCTTTAGGTTCAAAATGAGTCTCTTGTAGACAACATATGGATGGGTCCTGTCTTTTTATCCAATCTGCAACCCTGTGCCATTTTATGGGAGCATTTTGGCCATTCATGTTGAGAAGATTATTGAAAGATATGAATTAATTGTCATCATGTTGCCTGTGAAGACGTTTTTATAGATTGTCTCTGTAAATTTCTGTTGTAGATCACTCTTGGGGTCTTTCTCCTTTTATAGAACCCCCCTTAATATTTCTTGCAGGGCTGGCTTAGTGGTCACATATTCTTTCAGTTTCTGCCAGTCTTGGAAGCTCTGCATCTCTTCATCCATTCTAAATGACGGCCTTGCCAGATAAAGTATTCTTGGCTGCATGTTCCTCTCATTTAGTACCCTGAATATGTCTTGCCAGGCCTTTCTGGCTTGCCAGGTCTCTGTGGATAGGTCTGACGTTATTCTGATGTTCCTCCCTCTGTACGTAAGGAATCTTTTCCCCCTAACTGCCCTTAAGATGGTTTCCTTGGTTCTAAGATTTGCAAGTTTTACTATTACATGCCGGGGTATTGGCCTGTTTTCCTTGATCTTGGGAGGGGTCCTCTCTGCCTCTAGGATGCGAATGTTTGTTTCATTTCCCAGATTAGAGAAGTTCTCAGCTACAATTTGCTCAAATATATCTTCTAGTCCCCTCTCTCTCTCCACCCCCTCTGGGATTCCAATAATTCTGACATTGGAATGCTTCATGGTGTCACTTATTTCTCTGATTCTATTTTCATGGATTCTGAGTTGTTTTTCCCTGGCTGCCTCTTTTCCCTTTTTATCTATTAAATGGTCTTCCAGGTCACTAATTCATTCTTCTGCCTCACTTACCCTAGCTGTTAGATTATCCAGATTAGATTGGATCTCATTGATAGCATTTTTAAATTCTGCCAATTCACCTTTCATTTCTGCCCTTAGAGACTCTATGTTGCCATTAATTGATTTCTCCATTCTAGTTATTGTCTTCACAATTGCTAGCCTGAATTCCATCTCCAACATCTTAGTTATATTTGAATCCATTTGTAAATCTGTGGCATAAGTCATAATCTCTGAGTCTTTCCTATTTGGGGGTTCCTCCTCCTAGTCATTCTGTTGATGGGTGGTTGAGGGAATGTATAGAGTCCAAATTATTGACCACAACCAAGCAAGATGCACCTGTTTTCTAGGGACCTTAGGGTTGCTGGCCTCTTGTTTTCCCAGCCTGTCTTCTGGGGGAGGGGCCTGCCATGCTGTTACTCAGGCAACCCTGTTTGGGCAGAGTTGCCCTGCCCCCTGTGGCAGGGGATGGGCTCAGTGGGAACTGGTTTTTTGGGACTTTTGTTCTCTGGCACTTTCCCTGGTGGCTTTCTGTGTCTCTTTGGAGAGTCAGAGCAGAAGAGACCGTTTCCAACCCTCTGCCTCAGAGCAGAGAGATCACAGTCTGTTCTTCAGTGAGCTCCCCAGGCTACATTACCTCTGTTTCTGTCCATGCTGCTATAAACTGCAGCATCCTGGGTTGTGCACCCCTCAGCAGGGCTCCCAGTCCTTGCCTCCAGGTCAGGGCACATCTCTGCCCTTTGTGCTTCTGAAACCACCAGCTGCCCCCAGTTCGCACTTGCGGCCCTGCCGCTCTGGTTTCCATGTAAAGTCCTTTGCCCGCCGCTACCAGTCTGCGAGTCTGCGCCCTGTCCCCAGTGTAGGAGGCTATTGCTCACCAGCGGTGTAGGATCCCCATGGCCAGGCTCCCTCCCGCTGCCGTTTATCCTCCAGTATCTGCCTGCGGAGTCACGACCCCCCACTTTGTACCTCAGAACCAACTGCCTGTGATATTCTGTTTGTAGAGATCCAGATCTTCTTACATCTCAGGCTGATTTTGTGGGTGTTCAGAGTGGTCTGGTAGATATCCAGCTCAATTCCGGGGACCAGTTGGAATAGGGTCCCCTACTCCTCCTCCATCTTTTCTCCAATCCTCTTACTTTCAATCTGCAGGTGTCTAGATCTAAAATGAGTCTCTTGTAGGCAGCATATAGATAGGTCTTGTTTTTTTTTTTTTTTTAATCCACTGTATCACCCTATGTCTTTTGATTGGAGCATTTAGTCCATTTACATTTCAAAGTAATTATTGATAGGTACGTATTTATTGCCATTTTGTTACTTGTTTTGTGGTTGTTTTTAGAGATTCTCAGTTTTTAATAGGTGTGTGGATTTCTCTTATTGTTCTTGCGTGGATAAAGGAAAACAACCTATTGAACTAAAATAATATTGCAAATCAGTATGTTTTTTCTTTTGCTCTTTAAGTTTTTGTTCTTTGGTTTTTTTGTTTTGTGATGAGCAATGATTACAAAGTGCTCTTAAAGGTCTAAGTAACTCTTCCCTCTCTGTGGAATTTTTTTTATTTGACAGAGAGAAAGAGAGAGCACAAGCAAGGGCAGCAGCAGGTAGAGGGAGAGGTAAAAGCGGGCTCCCTGCCGAGCAAGGAGCCTGATGCGGGACTTGATCCCAGGACCCTGGGATCGTGACCTGAGCCAAAGGCAGATGCTTAACCGACTGAGCCACCCAGGCACCCCTGTGGAATTTTTTTTTTTTTTTTTTGAGGACTCCCTGTAGAGTTAAATCTCATATGCCTACAGGATCAACATGGTTTAACTCATCAGTTTCTACTAAGGGAGACCACATTTGATGTGGATATATAACATTTTCCACTTGTGACCGTAAATCAACCCAAATCCTCCATTGCAGGAGACATGATTATGAGTTTAAATAAACCCTGAGCAAATAGCAGGTGCTGAGGGTAAATAAAACTATGACTGTTAGGTTCTCCTTGTCCTTGAGGCTTCCATTTAGTAATTAATATAATTTTGGAAACCACTTAAAGATACTCTCTGGGGATTATATTGGGGATTATATTGATAGAGCAATGAGATGTAGTATGCATCTTGCTTTTCCTTGTCAGCTTGAATCCCCTTTGTGTGCTATTTCTTGCAAAATCAGAGTAACATACTATCTTGTGTCTTTTCAAGGGCATGTGGCTATGTGTGTATATGGTGTTCATTGATCCTAGGGTTTTCAGACCCTTTAGCATGAGTAAAGTCAAAAGAAAAAAATTGTGCCTGACTGTGTTCTGTGTACTACTTTTTAGATTGGAGTGCTTGAAATTGCTAGGATACTAAGTAGATTTACAGTTGGAGATGCTGAATGGCACAAAAATAATCATCTTCAAAGGGAAAATAAATAAAAGAAATACTCTAAACTCTAAGAAGTCTCTAGGATTTAGCAGAGATGCCTTCCAAGGGGGTTATTTTCTTCTGTATGAAAAAAGAATCCAGAGTGGGGTGATTCTGCTCTGCTTTTTGAGGTTGGGGTCTGGTGTATTAGGGAAGAGAAAGTGCTTTGTGTTAATTATGTTTCCCTTTTATTCTCAGTGTATGTTCATTTCATTTCATGATTTCTTTTTTTTTTAAAGATTTTATTTATTTATTAGAGAATGAGAGAGAGAGAGAGAGCACAAGAGGGGGGAGGGTCAGAGGGAGAAGCAGACTCCCTGCTAAGCAGGGAGCCCGATGTGGGACTTGGTCCTGGGACTCCAGGATCATGACCTGAGCCGAAGGCAGTCACCCAACCAACTGAGCCACCCAGGTGCCCCTCATTTCATAGTAGGCTCTCAATAAATGTTTTTTGAATAGGTGAATGTTCAGTCTGAAGCATGAAGTTCCTGTCCCCTTCGGGGGCGGCAGCCATCAAAGAATGAGACGAGGCTTTGGCAAATTACTGAGAGTGGTTTCTCAGGCAATGAGGTATGATTTGTTTTCTCAAAGATAACATGGAGGCTCTTCCCATCCCTCATGCCTGTGCTTCCCCTTTTGTCTTCTGTCTACCCTTCCCTCACTGGTGCATGGGTTGCTGGTGCCAGGGGCTGCTTTGGTTTCACAGAGATCAACTCTGGGAGAAGCCTTCTGCCCACACATCCAGGTAACTCATTCATCAAATGTTCCTCTGAGTTGGTGGCATTGGCAGTGCTGGTATATCCCCAGATCAGTGTCCTGGATCTCATCAAAAGGGCCCCACAAGTTGTTTAGCCCAAGAAATGTTTGGAGTCCATTGACTCATGCTGTATTCATTTGATGTCCTTCATAAATAACTTTCTCTGGGGACAAGCCTTCAACTTCTTTTGTCAAACAACATGCTTTGAGATGTGTGAGTGTGTATGTGTATGTGTTTAATTACTTTGGCTGGACCCAGGAAGCATTTGTGTCAGTCTTAAAAACAGTCTGGTATACAACATTAATTTCCTTTGTTCTCTGTTACTACCACACAGCTGTTATATTGTAAGAGTGTCGAGTGTCAGTAAAGAACATTACTTCAAGGGGTGTGTGTGTGTGTGTGTCTCTGTGTGTGTGTATGCATGTATGTATGTGTGTAGGCTTGTGCACTGAAGTGGGGAAAACAATTAAGTGGAGGTAGAGCTACATGGCATTCAGGTTTCAAGTGTCAAAGCACAAAGTTGTTGCTTCAGTTGGGACTGTTAAGCTTTGCAGCCTCTTAACACACATAGTGGGAGATCATTGTACTTTGCACACTTGGGGGTAGCATATAGAACTCCTACTTGGACACAAAGGTTGCCTTAGGAATCGGGTTGCTCACCACAGAAGGCCTTTCCACTAAAAAGAAAGTGAGCAGAATAAAAGAGGCCTTTATTTGTGGGTATCTGTCAAGCTTAATCCTGCTTCTGTTACCAGGGATACTGGTTTTAGGATTAAGGTGTGATATACGCTCATAAAAGCTGAACAAAGAAATTTAATTTGTGCTTAATAATTGAGTTTCTGATAAATATAAAGGATATTTCAGATATTTTCTATACTTTCACACACAAAAGAAGTATGTAATAGTATAAAGCTCATTTGGCAGCCCAAAATACCCTTATTTCTTATCATATATTCTCATATATGAGTTTGTGAGCTTTTATTTTGCTTAATACATCTAATAAGGAAATGCCATTCACACTTTTAGTTTATGTCAGTGTTTTTGTTTTTTAAGCTATCTTTATCCTTTTAATCTGAAGTTCTGGTGCAGTTATAAAAAGCCCCTTGGAGAGGTAGTTATAGCAGGCATGATTTATCTCACCATAGACTCTATAGTTTTTGGCACTATAAAATCTTGAAATATCTTGAGGCAAAGGAAGTAGTTGTGTGGATATCTGGGGGAAGAGCATTTCAGGGAAAGGCAATAGCCAATGCAAAGGCCATGTGTGAGCACACCCAACATGTGTGAAGAACAGCTAAGAGGCCTATGGGGCTGGGGCACAAGTGAGTGAGTAATAGGACTTGAGGTCAGAACAGAGGGGAATTGTAGAATCTTTTAGGTTATGTAAGGACTTTGACTTGATTCTAAAAGAAAATGGAGCCATTGCAGAATTTTGAGCTGGGAAATAACTTCATCAGGCTTGTTTAAAGGATAAGTCTGAGTGTACTCTGGACAGTCAAGAGTAGAAGTAAGGACACCAATTTTAAGGCTATTATAGTAATTGAGGTGTGTTAGTTATACTGTGTAACAAGTTACTCCCAACCTGGGTAGCTTAAAACAACAAACATTTGTTATCTCACAGCCTCTTTTTCTCAGAATTTGGCTAAGTTGGGTCTTCTGGCTTAGAGTCTCTCATAAGAATGCAATTAAAGCATGAATTCAAGGCTTGATTAGGAGAGGATTCATTTCCAAGTTTACTCACAGGGAAATCAGTTTCTTGTGGGTTGTTGGACTGTGGTCTTTGATTCCTCACTAGATATTGGTCAGGAAACACCCTCAGTTCCTTGTATATGATCCTCTCCAGGAGAGCAAACAGGTAAGAGGAGCAAGAGAGAGAGCGAGAGTGAGAGAGAGAGAGAGAGAGAGGAAGAAATGGAAGTCACAGTTTTCTAAGACCTAATTTCTAAAGTGATACCCCTTAGTTTTATAACATTATATTTGTTAGAAATAAGTCATTAAATCCAGCACATACTCAAGGGGAAGAGATTGTACAAAGGTGTGAATATTAGGAGATGGAGATCATAGCCAGACATTTCAAAAGCTACCTAACAAATTAGGCAAGAGACAATGCTAGAGTAGTAGCAGTGGAGGTGGTGAGAAGTGATGGCAAAATACATAGAAAGTCTTGGAGTTCTAATCCATGATCTATTCTGTCTGTGACTTTAGGCACCTTGTATAATACCTCTAGGTTTCATTTTTCTACTTTTAATTGAAAGTCTGCTCACTTACCACTATACCAGTAGCTGAAGCTTAAAGAGTTTAAGTAACTAGCTGAAGTTTACATAGCTAATATATGATAGACCCTGTATTTAAAACCTGGCATTCTGTCTCTATAGCCTTAATCTGAAGAGGACTCTGGAAAGGATGAACTATCTGAAACTATTCAAAAAGTACAACATGCTATATAGATATAAGTAAATCATTGTCACCAGAGTAGGCATAATAATAGAAATAGCTTAGTTTTAAAGAATGTTCATTCCAAAAGTTAATGCTGATGTCAGTTTTCCTGGGCAGAGAATTTAAGCAGTCTTGGGCAAAGAATGGAGCCCTTCTGTCTTTCCGTGTGTCTTGCATGTGTTTCTGTGTGGGTGGAAGAAACATTCCTGCTGTATCCTGTTTCTGCACAGTATGGCAGCACTTAGATGCTACTCGGGGTAAAGCCACATGGATTTTGATCTAGAGCTCAATAACCGGGTGAAGGGTTTGACTCAATGAGGGAGTGCTTCTGTTTTTAACCAAGAAGACATGTGACCCTGACAAGGCAGAATGGCCTTACAAGACCCTGCAGTGGCATGTGTTCTAATTCAAAGTGAAATCCACTACGGGATAAGAAACTCAGCATAGAAGTTTAGGGGCTGGGCCAGGCTGACTAGTTTAGTGTGAATAGAGGCAGGTGAGTATGCAAAATTACACTAATAAAACAGAATGAGGCAAAAGCCTTGGTGATACTTGGCTAATGGAGCCATTCTAATATTAATATAGAAATTCCAGTTTTTTCATAGGTAGTTCTGCATTGTAGCTTTATTTCCCTCCTTTTATTTTACATCTGTATCTTTATATTTTAAAGGAATTTCTTAGTACCATATAGTTGAGTATTGCTTTTTTACCTGGCCTGACAGTCTCTGCCTTTTAATTAGTGTTTAGATCATTTACATTTAATGTAAATGGCAATATGACTGGTTTTAAATTTATTATTTTGTTATTTGCTTTTTTTATCTGTACCATCTGTTCTTCACCCCTCTTTCTGCCTTCTGTTGGATTAATTGAGCATGTTTTAGAACTTAATTTTTTCTGTGCTATTATCTTATTACCTATACCACTTTTATACTTTTAGAAATTATTCTGGGACTTGTAATAGACAGTTTTAACTTAGCACAGTTGAATTT
This sequence comes from Mirounga leonina, assembly GCF_011800145.1. Taxonomy (NCBI): domain Eukaryota; kingdom Metazoa; phylum Chordata; class Mammalia; order Carnivora; family Phocidae; genus Mirounga; species Mirounga leonina. The sequence goes on along the minus strand of NW_023270451.1, from coordinate 34,345,798 downwards.
CAAATAATCTTATATCTCTTCACATATAATGTGTGACTCTTTTAATAGTATACTATTACTTCCCTTTCCCATCCTTGATGCTACTGTTATGATAAACTTTATTTCTACATGTGTTAAAGACTCTAAAATATACTGTTACTGTTTTTGCTCTAAATAGTCAGTTACCTGGAGGGTGTTATGCTGAGCGAAATAAGTCATTCAGAGAAAGACATGTATCATACGACCTCACTGATATGAGGAATTCTTAATCTCAGGAAACAAACTGAGGGTTGCTGGAGTGGGGGGTGGGGTGGGAGGGATGGGGTGGCTGGGTGATAGACCCTGGGGAGGGTATGTGCTATGGTGAGTGCTGTGAATTGTGCAAGACTGTTGAATCTCAGATCTGTACCTCTGAAACAAATAATGCAATATATGTTAAGAAAAAAAAAAGATAGCAGGAGGGGAAGAATGAAGGGGGAGAAATCAGAGGGGGAGACGAACCATGAGAGACGATGGACTCTGAAAAACAAACTGAGGGTTCTAGAGGGGAGAGGGGTGGGAGGATGGGTTGGCCTGGTGATGGGTATTAAGGAGGGCACGTTCTGCATGGAGCAATGGGTGTTGTGCACAAACAATGAATCATGGAACACTACATCTAAAACTAATGTAATGTATGGTAATTAACATAACAATAAAAATATATATCCCAACCCCTAGAACATTCCCTGGCATATAATGGGTCTTAGATAAATATTTGTTGAATTAAAAAAATAGTCAATTACCTTTTAAAAAATTAACAAATAAGAAGCAAGAGCTTTTTATTTACCTGTATATTTACTATTTCTGCCACTCTTCATTCCTTTGTGTGGATCCCAATTTCTGTCTGGTGTCATTTTCCTTCTGCCTGAAAAACATTTTTTTAGGGGCGCCTGGGTGGCTCAGATGGTTGGGTGTCTGCCTTCGGCTCAGGTCATGATCTCAGGGTCCTGGGATCGAGTCCTGCATCAGGCTCCCTGCTGGGCAGGGAGCCTGCTTCTCCCTCTGCCTCTGCCTCTCTCTCTGACTATCATGAATAAAAAAACAAAAAACAAACAAAAACTCATTAAAAAAAACCCATTTTTTAAATGTTTCTTATACTGTAGGTTAGGTGTTGAATCTCTCAGCTTTTGGTTTTCAAGAAAAGCCTTTATATTACCTTAATTTTTAAAGACGTTTTCACAGGTATAGAATTCTAGGTTAACATTTGTTTACTCTTTTAAAAAAATTTTTGGTAAAAATACGTGTTGTAAAATTTACTGTCCTAGCCATTTTGAAGTGTATAGTTCAATAATGTTAAGTATATTTGCATTTTTGCAAAACAGATCTCCAGAACTTTCTCATCTTGCAAATCATGAACTCTATACCCATTAAATAGGAGTTTCCTCTTTCCCACCTTCCTCCTCCCCCGCAAGACCCAAGCTCATTTTGCTTTCCATTTCTATGAATTTGACTACTTTATATATGAATGTTGTTGGTTGTTGAATTTGGGGTTGTGACTGCCAGAAGGGATGGAGGATTTGGGGAACCATGATGGGGTGACAAGACTATATTGTTACTTCACTGTTAAATGCTCAAAATAGTGAATTAGGCTTGGTAATTACCTCCACAGAAGAAGATTAAAGAAAACCAAAGGTGTTTTATTTATAGATAATTACCTATTGTGGTTTTAGTTTTACTTTTTCATAATTTCATATAATAAAGGATTATTTTGTGAGTTTTCTTCAAAAGGTATGATTGAGATGACCACATGGCCCAGTGGGTTTGTCTTCCTTACTTCTCACAGTGCAAATCACCCCTAAATGTTGACATTAGTGTTTACCATGTAAGGTTGGATAGAGGATTATTATGGGTTGGATTTTGGCCCACAAATTTATGTGTTGGAATTCTAATCCCCAGAGCCCCAACATGCGTTCTTATTTGGAGAAAACTTCTTTCCAGAGGGAATCAAGTTAAAGCGAAGTCATTAGGGTGGGCCCTAGTCCAATATGACTGGTGTCCTGATCAAAAGGAGAGATTTGGACAAAGAGGTATACATAGAGGGGAGATAATATGAAGAGACATAATAAGAGGACCATATACACAGCAAGGAAAGAGGCCTGGGAGAGATCCTTCTGTCAGTCCTCAGAAGGAACCAACCCTGCCAATGCCTTGATCTCAGATTTCCAGCCTCCAGAACTGTGAGGCAATACATTTCTGTTGTTAAAGCACCCAGTGTTTGGTGCTTTGTTATGGCAGCCCTAGCAAACTAATATAAGTCTGTGCAGAACTACATATTATAGACTGACTGTGGGTAGGAGGAAGAAGCATGCAAGGAGCAGTGGGCCACTATGAAACTCTTTGGACACACTGCTGGATGGTTAGATTGGGTGAATTATCAGTTCTTGTTATCGTCCAGTTTCTGGATGGTTACAATGCCACCCAGACTGAGCAGATAGGGCAAGGCAACAGGCCTAGCCACAGGTTTACTAAGAGCTTATTATTTTGTGTTTGTCTGATTGTGAGGGATTTAGAAGAAGTAACTACGATTTGCATTTTCTGTGTGAATTGTGAGGGGATTTGATGGCTTCAAAAGAGATTATTTATTATTATATATATTATATATATATTATATATATATTATTATATATTATTATTATTTATTATTATTAGATGGTTTGAAAGAAGAACACATAAATACTCTAAATTTTGCCATTGGCATTTTAAGAAACTTAATATCGTACTGCAGCAGGATGATTTTATATTCCACTGCTCTGAGGCATTATGAAATGTATGGAACATGTGTAAATCTTATTTTAGTTAAATATTTATGACTTCTAATACTCTACCCTATTTCCCTCTCTGCCTCTCTCTCTCTGAATTATGTGGGTGACAGTGTGGATTTTTTGATGCCTGACTCATCCTTTTACCTATTTGCTCTTTTTTTTAATAATGAAAAAATTCCCTGCAGTTAAATGGTAACTGTCCCAATGTACAAAACAAGGAGGGAGATCCAAATATTACCTCCCAAACTATGAGATCTTTTTTTTAAGAGTGGAAGGAAAAAGTCCCAAGACACTCAAGTGAGCAAGTGAATGAGGCAGCTGGAGGGGCCCCAGGCTTGTCAGCAAGTTGTTACAATTAATGCTCTTCCCCTTATTCTGACCGTGGTATAATTTAAAACTCGGTTGGTTAGCGCTTCTTGACTTGATTACAACAGTTCCCAGGCTGTGAGGAGTTAAGCCAAAATGGTTTCATTAATTTGCCTTCTTCCTGAAGATTTTAGGCTTGTTGTTTCAAAGAAAGCTAGATACCACAAAGGGCCAACTATTTGGTGAGAAGTTTCTCCTCTGGGAGAAAGCCGTTTGCTCAGATTCCAGCCTTTTTTTTTTTTTTTTTTTAGATTCCAGCCTTTCAAATGTCAAATGTTACTCATCCCCTCTTGGGCTCTTGAAAGCATGTGTATTCCTTCTTTTTTATTTTAATTTGAGAATGTTTGCTTCTACTAGTAGCTCAGGGAACTTTTACTTGCTGTTTGAAATCTAACCCTGGTACACAAAAAGTATGACTGATTCTACTTACTGGAATTTCAGTGTTTTCATCAAGGCCACAATTTCCATTTCCAATTTTATATAATAAGGGCAAAATACCACCTGGCAAACACACTCTTCTTTTTTCGTTGATGTACCTCAAAATATCTACTGTGTTCAATAAAAAGGGAAATTTCATAATGATGATTTTTGCAATTGAAAAAAACTGTCGAAGTGTAATTAAAGAGAGGATGGCTCATGATTTGAGTATTCAGTTAAGATATTTACTTGATGAAGCACTTAAAGTTAACCTTTCAGCGGTGTGTGTGTGTGTGTGTGTGTTTTGGTTTTCTGTACAGCAAAAACATAAGGTTATCTCTAGGCAAGAGGAATGGTATATATCCCAGAGTCATGGCCAATGGAAAGATTTTAGAACATAAAAATACTCATGCCATACCAATGACTTAGTTAAGCAATCATTGTAATGGCCAATGTAAAGATGAAAGAATATCAGCTAACCAAAACCAAATTTTTGTCTTTTTCCACAGCAATCCTTTATCACTTCCTTATGTTGTTAATGCTCCAAATATGGATTTTTGGAATGCTGTTGGGAAGAACTCATATCCAGAAGCTCTAGTGGAATGGAGATGAGACTTACTCACCAGACAGCTCTTTTAAGGCAAGATCTGTCTAACTTGAAGGAAATATAGATATTAATTTGGAATGACCTAAGAGTTTCCCAGAATCTTTTGCTCAAAAGAATCACCTGGAAATTTAAGAAAATATACATCCTTAAGTCCCATTCCCAGAGTTCCTGGTTCAGTGGGTTGCAATATGTATCTGCACTTTTTTAAAGTAGGTTCCATACCCAGCCCAATGTGGGGCTTGAACTCAAAACCCTGAGCTCAAGACCTGAGCTGAGATCAAGAGCCACCCAGGTGCCCTAGTATGTACCTACATTTGTTTCCAGATTATTCTAGGCACAGTAATGATAGGGAACCTCTGGTCCCAACTGCCAGTTTGTGTAAATTCGGCAGCCCAGAAATTATTCTGAATTACTGGATCACCTATGTTTGCTGAATTTGGCTTGTTAAGGCAAAGCTTTTTGTTTTTTTGTTTAATCTATAGATCAACCCTAAATCTCCTGTTGTTTGTATGGCTTCTTTGATTTCTTGTGGAGTCATTCATGTGTCAATTGACAGGCGATCAGCTGGGATCTCCCTTGGAAAAACAATATCCTGAATGTGGGTGGGTATCAGAAACACCTGTGGAGCTACTTGAAACTATGTTTTCTCCAGACCTTCTGAATCATGATGTCAGGGAGAGGTCCAGACCTCTATTCTTATGTAGGTCTTATAGTCAATTTTGAAAAGCAGTTAATTTTGAGAATCTAAGTTACACTAATAGGGAGAAGTGCTGATTGCCTGGTTTTGGGTACTAATCAAAGCTGAATTGCCTAAACAGAAATCATACTAATTTGATTAATATGGTTAAAACTATTCATTTCCCTATTTTATGATTAGCTTCTGCATTTGATGAGTAGATATTTGTGATGGTCCTACATGCTAGTGAGAAGGGCAGGAGAGATCTTTAACATCTGAAGTATGTAAAAGCTTTCAGATACAGCTTAAGGAGAATCTTGAAGTATGGGTAGAGTTTGAATAGGTAGTGGAGTAGGGTGCAGAGAATGCTGGGTGAGCTGAATGAATGAATGAAGTGACTAGGATAGGGAATGGACTTCCACGCTCAAGGACAGTGTGCTAAACAAAGCACATAGGATGAAAAGTAGTGGAATGTAAAATTGCACAGAATGGATTGGGATCTACTACTTCAAGTAGCTTGAAGTTGCAAAAACTTAGGAACCATTGCAACATTTTTGTGTGTGCACAGGAGTAAAGTGCTAACATTTTATTTTGGTAGGGTGTTCAGAAGTTGGGAAGGCAGGGCTGTGGCGTAATAGAAAGTGAGAAGATGGAGCTTGATGTAGGATGGTGGCTGGGGAATAGGAGGACTGATTTGGTAAACATGTATAGAAGTAGCCAAAAGAAAGTTATTTTAATTATTTTCTTTGCAGATTATTTGGACATTTTCTGTTTAAGGAAAAGCCATATCATGCAGAAGAAGGCATAAAATAACTATTTCCACAATTGCAAAATAACTTTGATCAAGCTGTCTGCTTGTTTAAATGGTCAGCAAAAACATCCAGATGTAGCATTAACGAGAGTTTTGATTATGTCCATGAGAAAAACTTTTTCAACTTAGTGTATAGTCACACTAGTTTGTTGTTTGTATAGCAGGTAGACAACCATTCGATATTTGAGTATTGTGAATAAGCAGGTAAGAAAAACAAGTTAATTAACTATAAAGCTCTTTTTAAAAAAAAAGATTTACTTATTTATTTGATAGCGTGAATGGGGGGAGGGACAGAGGGAGAGGGAGAGAGAGAATCTCAATCAGACTCCCTGCCGAGCATGGAGTCCGATGTAGGGCTCATTTTCATGACTCTGAGATCATGATCTGGGCAGAAATCAAGAGTCAGACGTTCAACCTACTGAGCCACCCACGTGCCCAACTGTAATCTCTTTGACTAGTCTTTTTTCCCATTATGCATAATGTTTGCAAATTTTTAATGATTCTATACATACAGAGTAGTATTTGACACAGATTCAAAAGACAAAGATCCTGGCTTCCTCCCATCCTGCCCCTACTTGTCTTTAAAGAGCCATTTCAAAAATTACTTGATGGGTGAATCTTTGCTTAGATGCCCTATCATTTGCTTTCCCTCTAATTCAATGGCTCCAGTTGCTCCTCACCCTTGTTCTTTCTGGCCCAGAGTCCTGATGCTGAAGGACGCAGTCAGCATAGGCCTTTGGCTCAAGGCAGCAGATGGCCTGTGTAAAAATCAGAGGACTCCTTCTGCTACCAGAGTGATGTAAGGGAGACTCAGACTAGCTGGGGTGGAACCCTGAAATCTGGAGATCTTGGAGCAGAAGGGAGAAGCAACGAGAGTCAGAAAAGGCTTGGAAAAATTTGCTTTCAGATGCAGACTTATCAGGTCCCAAGTTTACAGAGTGACTGGAAATCATGAAAGTAGCTACTTCATATGAATAGTCTTCCTGTGCATTTCCAGAAACATTCGTGGGCAGGCATTGGAAATATAGCACTGAATGAAGCTGGACACAGTCTCTGCTCTTATGGAGACTTGCCTCAAAATGAGCTCAATTTATGAAAAAAAGGGAGTTTAGAATTTATACCAACCCATTACGTTTTTGACCCTATACCAATCATGTGGGAATAACTTGCATCTTGCTAGAAGCAAAGCCTTCAGCCTTTATTAGATTCAATAATGTTTCTTCATGTCCTTAAATATGAAAATGAAATTGAAAGGTAGACATATCTGAACATCACAGATACAAAGTGCCAGCTTTTAAAGCTTGAATAAAAGACTATGGGATGGGATTTTCTTATGGCTCAGGGGCTTTTTCTCAGAATAACTGTCCAATTTCACTTGTAATTTTTAAAATTATCTTTGGAAATCCCAAGAGTGCAATGAATGTTATTAAGAAATTTCTTATTTTAAATCTCTCTCCAATTCACTTAGTTTAAATCTCACTGCAATCATTTTAATCAACATGTTAAAGAATGGCCTCAATTATTACTATGAACAAAACTGGAAAAATAATTTCAAATACAAGACCAATTTGAATTTTCCTTAATGAACAGTGAAAGCTTCTATCTGGTTATAAGACTTTTTTGACTGAGTGGCAGCTGGAGATTGGACTTTACACTAAAATTTAGGTTAATTGAATCTAATATCAATATGTCTTAGTGGTAGCAGTTAAATAGAATTATAACTTGTGCATGTAATAATGCCTTTTGTCTTCCTGATTCATCTATGAACTCCTACAATTCCTCCTTCATTTAGTTATCTGCTCCTCCGTGGGGAAGAGAATGGTAGGAGACTCCATCCTAACAGTGTGCTCCTTTAAAGCTTAGGTTACTTTGGCAGGGAAGCTTTCATTTCATCTTGACTGATGCATCATCATCTCTCCTTGAAAAGAAATCCACTGGACATGTCAGTGGCTTGCTGGAAGATTCATGAGCACGGTGGTCCTTCTACTCTGTTCCTTGACCACACCCTCAACTGGAATTCAAGCCTGAGGTTAGGAGAAAGATGCTCTTCATCAGCCTTTGAGGATGTCTGACCTAAGCTTGTAGCAGCTTTCCCTTAAACATAAAGAATAATCAAGCTAAATGAATATTTTGATATTTTTGAAAGAAAATGTAGTTTCAGCTTTGAGAAGTTGAAGATTTGGCTCTGAGAAACTCCCGGAAGCATAAGTGCATCTAGGAGGAATGTCGCATGTTTCATCCTTCTCTTTCTAGAAGGATGTTTAAAAGTTGGATAACACTGTATTAGAGTGTTAATTCACATTTCAGGGTTAGTTTCATAGTGCAACATCTGGTATTTATTATGGGTTCACCTGAGGTTTATTTTATTTTTTTATTATTTTTCACAATACAGTTCCCAGTTTGAAAGATCATTTAAGACATTGACTTTTGACACTGTTAAATTTCCTTTCTCCCTGGGCAGTGTTGCTAATAACAGATATTTGGCCTTTTTTTTTTTCCCCTTCCAGTGCCAAAAACTCCCAGCAGATGTCATTGTAAGTCAGATTTGTTTAGCAAGACTTTTAGAAAAGAGCAAGTAGAATTGTTGCATGTAGCAGTGATGTGTGTATTGGGTACTGGATTCGATTCATTCTAGTCTCACCAGGGTGGGGTTCTCATAAAAATGTAGAGACTCCTGCGATTCTTGCCTGCCTTCCCATAATGCAGGAGAATTGTTTTCCTCTAGTATAATTTAGAGAACAAAGAACCACAGCCTTGCACCCAAGCCTTTCCTGGGCTACCCAGCTCCGCACAAGGCTTGGCTGTGCTCTCCGTGGTACAGAAAGGCATCGGGGGAGGAGAGAGTTGCTGAGGCACATAGATAGTAATCAAGGGAGTTGGGATTTAAAATGAAGCAGCCTTGCTGATTCTAGACCCCCAATGGGAAAATACAAATGGGCATAAAAGAGAGAACATGCTGATTCTTATTGAGAAAAAAAAAAAAGGGCGAAAGTCAGGCGAACTGCCTGACTTATTTAATGAATATCAAATGCAGGTGGAAAAGTTTTCACAAGGGAGGCCTAACCATAGTGACTTATCTGCTATAAATGTGAATGAATGTCAGTCTAAATTCTCATTAGTTTCCACCTTAGACATGTAGTAATAATCTTTTCCCAGCTTTATTGAGGTGTAATTGGCAAAATGTTATATATTTAAAGTGTATAACATAATGATTTAATATGCATATACATTGTGAAATGATTACCGTAATTTAGTTAACATATCTATGACCTTTCATAGTTGCTTTTTTGTTGTTGTTTATAGTGAGAATGCTTATTAACTCTAAGAAAATCATGAGTACAATCCAATAATACAGTATTATTAACTATAGTCACCATGCTCTACATTAAACCCCAGAACTTACTCATCTTATAACTTAAAGTTTGTATCCATTGATCAGCATCTCTGTTCTTCCCACCCCAAGCCCCTGGCATACCATTCTGCTCTTTGTTTCTGTGAGTTCAACTTTTTTAGATATAAGTGACATATGTATATACATATTAAGTGATACCATACAAGATTTGTCTTTCCCTCTGGCTTCTGGCTTATGTCACTTACCTTAATGCTTTGCAGGTTCATCATGTGGCTGCAAATAGCAGGATTTCCATCTTTTTTTTATGGCTGAATAATATTCCATCATGTATGTATATATATGTACACACTACATTTTTTTTACCATTTATCCATCAACAGACACTTAGGTTGTTTCCATGTCTTGGCTATTATAAATACATGTATTTATAATGTATTTGTACTTGTACATGTATTCCATGTATTCTAAATAATCTTGCAATGAACATAGGAGAGCAGATCTCTCTTCAAGAGTGTATAAGGGTTCCCCTCTCTCCATATCCTCCCCAGCCTTTATTATCTCTTGTGGTTTCGATAATAGCCATCCTAACAAGTATGAGGTGATATCTTTTTGTGGTTTTGATTTGCATTTCCCTAATAATTAATGATTTCAAGCTTCTTTTCATGTACTTGGGCATTTGTATGTCCTTGGGAAGATGTGTATTCAGATCCTTTGCCTGTTTTTTAATCTGGTTGTTTTTTGCTTTTGAGTTGTGTAAGTTCCTTATATATTTTGATATTAATCCCTATCAGGAGATGATTTACAAATATATTTTTCCATTCCACAGGTTTTCTTTTCTAGGAGTTTATACATTTGTTTTAGGTTGTCCAGTTTGTTGGTCTATAATTATTCATAGGACTCAATGATGTTTCGTGTTTCTATGTTATCATTTGTAATGTCTCCTCTTTCATTTCTTATTTATTTGAGTCTTCTCTTCTTTTTCTTTAGCCTAGTGATGGGTTTGTTAATTTTGATTTTTTTTTTCCAAAACAGCTCTTAGTTCCACTGATTTTTTTCTGTTGTTTTTCTGGTCTTTTTTTTTTTTTAGAATAGATTTTTTAAAAAGATTTATTTATTTTAGAGAGAGAGAGATTGAGCAGGTAGAGGGGCAGAGGGAGAGGGAGAGAGAGAATCTCTATCAAACTCCCTGCTGAGCGTGGAGCCTGATGCAGGGTTTGATCTCACCACCCTAAGATCATGACTTGAGCTGAAGTCAGGAGTTGGAGGCTTAATCGACTGAGCCACCCAGGAGTCTCTCTGGTCTTTATTTCACTTATATCTGTTCAGATCTTTGTTTTTCCTTCTATGTGCAAATTGTGAACTTAGTTTATTCCTCTTTTTCTAGTTCATTGAAGTATAAGGTTAAGTTGTTTATCTGAGACCTTTCTTTTTTCTTAATGTGAATGTTTATCACTACAGACTTTTTTCAGCAATACTTTTGCTACATTCCACAAGTTTTGGTATGTTACGTTTTTATTTTCATTTGTTTCAAGACTTTTTTAAATTTTTCTTTTGATTTCTCCTTTGACTCATTGGTTGTTCAGGTATGTGTTGTTCCATTTCAACATATTTGTGAATTTTCCAGCTTTCCTCCTATTATTGGTGTTCAGTTTCATACGATTGTGGTAAGAAAAGATACTTGATGTGATTTCAACCTTCAATTTGTTAAGACTTGTTTTGTGATCTAATAATGAACTATCCTAGAGAATGTTCCATGTACACTTAAGAAGAACATATATTCTGGTGCTGTTGGATGGAATGTTTTGTATATGTCTGGTCTTATGATTTAAAATATAGTATACTGACTCATGGAGTTTTCTGGACTTGGGGAGGGGCAGTCCACTTTTTTAAGCTATATTACATGCATAATTCTAAAAATATGAAAATTAGTGATGATAGTGATGACAGAAGAATCTTTTCTTGGTTTACTTCCATCAAATTTAATAATAGAGTTGTTCGTGTTTAAAACAATCCTAAGGTGGGAAGGAACTATCTTTCAAAGGATAAAATTCCTTTTGAAGTTTTCAGGTGACAGTGGTGGAGATGGCAATGAGAATGAAGACAAGAAGATGGAGGGAGGAAGAGAAAGGGGATAAAAGCAAATAGCTAGCTTAGAAGTTGAAATAGCACTTCTTGGAATGTAGTTCATTGCACTTAGATTTCTTTTGGATTCTACTGGGAAGATATTTGCTCATTTGCATTACTAGTTAAATAGAATAATAATAAGTACTGATGATTTAAAGTTTAGATCTATGCAAACCCTTCGTAGCCATTTTTAAAATGACTGATTGATTTTAGAGAGAGCCAGAGCTTGTGGGGGGAGGAGCAGAGGGAGAGAATCTTCAAGCAGACTCCCCACTGAGTCCAGAGCCCCACGGGGTGGGGGGGTATAAGGGGGGAGATGGGGGGATGGAGGCTCCATCCTAAAACCCTGAGATCATGACCTGAGCCCAAACCAAGAGTCAGATGCTCAACTGACTGAGCCACCCAGGGTACTCCTCCTTCCTACCTACTTTTAATTAAAACTCTCCCCGCCTCCCAAGCATTTGGTCTTACAAAGGAAAACGGTGTAATCAGTTTAAGAATGACAATATGGAGGGATACTCATGGGAGTAAGTATATCCTGTGATAAACAGAGCAAGTGGAAAACCAAATTCCAATTGCATTCATTGTCCATCAGAGAGATTTAATTATAGTGGGTATATATAATTCATATTTCAAAGAAGGCAACATTTTCTAAGAGGATAAGAATAATTACTTCCATGTAACTTAAAGACTTTTTCCATTGCTGAATTTAAGCATCTGGGGAGAATTCCCTGAGCAACTTTAGGCACATTTGAAAATGGGATTGATCTTTGAGCCTTATGGCCACATGCCAAGATTCTGACTCCTGCCTTTCTCTGTCAATAGCATACTGCTTTAGGGTGAGATCTTACATAATCTTGGCAGAGAGCCCCTTGTTTTCTGCTTCTGGGTGAGTTGCTGGAGCTGGATTGTTGGTGTTCCTGGACTTTGTTCCAGCCTTAAACATAATGACCCTAGACAGTCTGGGGTGAGGAAAACAACTGCTAGCTTCTAACAGCTATTTTGCAAGTCAGTCAGCTGGACGTACTGGAAAGGGTGCTGAGCTGGGTGTTAGGGGAATTTGGTTCTTGACCTAGTTCTGCCTCATTGGGTGATCTTGGCTCCCACACTTCAATTGAAGGCCTCTTTCTTCTAGGCTTAGGAATATGGGCAGAATTTTTAAAAATTCTGTGGAGAAAAATTAAACCTTAGTTGCCTTTTCTTCCTCAGGAATTCCTTCCAGGGTTTTTGAAGCTTGTTTTGGGGGGAAAAAAAGTCAAACTGAGTGACATCTAAAATCCAGTTTACGTGTTATATTTTAGATACTCTGATTCCAATAGATACATTGGTAATCTACTTACTTTGTCGATAAAGAAATGGGGCAAAGATGGGCTGAATTTCTAGACTACAGTCAGGACTTGAGGTGATAATAGAGCCCCAAGTAGTCTAAGTTTTGGTTCTGTTATTTTTTAATCTCTTCCTAAGGGATTCTCCACTTAGATTAGATAAAATTCTTGCCATGTGATTTTAATGTGTTTTAAAAGATAGGACTCTGATAAATGAAGCATGGGCTTCAGATACAAAGCTGTGGCTGACCAGGCCACTCTGCTTCTCAAAGAAGCCTCACATAGATGTTATTTTTAACTTGAAATACTGTTGTTCAAAGGAATAGTAAATTCTCAGGGCAAAATGTAATGAAGGTCAAGATGAACCTACCTATGTTTCTTTTTTTTTAACCTGAAGGATTATAGGCATTTTGGTACCACCTTCCACCAATACAACTCCTGCTACCGCCAGTTAAAAAAGGGGAGAAGTCTGACTTCTGCAGCAGCAGACACAATAATAACCATGATATCCTCTAATGCACTGAGACCCCCGTAGGTACCAACTCACCAAGCTCACCAAGCTCAGCAGCTCGCATACCTTGTCTTTAGCTCTCACAGGCTCCCCCATGCTTTACAGATGAGGAAACTGAAGTTTGGCAGATTAACTACCTTGTTCAAAATCTCCTAAAGTCACCAATCATTTTATATTTTGAAGTTTTTTTTTTTTAAAGATTATTTATTTGACAGAGAGAGAGAGAGATAGCGAGAGCAGGAACACAAGCAGGGGGAGTGGGAGAGGGAGAAGCAGGCTTCCCGCCGAGCAGGGAGCCCAATGTGGGGCTTGATCCCAGGACCCTGGGATCATGACCTGAGCCAAAGACAGACGCTCAATGACTGAGCCATCCAGGTGCCCCTATTTTGAAGTTTTTAAAAAAGATTTATTTATTTACTTGAGAGAGAGAGAGGGAGGGATAGAGAGAGAGGGCATGAGCAGGAGGAATAGAGGAATAGAGGGAGAGGGAGAGAGAATCCCAAGCAGACTCCACGCTGAGCAGGGAGCCTGACGTGGGGCTTGATCTTATGACCCTGATATAATGAGATCATGGTCCAAGCTGAAACCAAGAGTCAGATACTTAATCAACTGTGCCACCAAGTGCCCTATTTTTGAAGTTTTAAGTCTATACTTTACCATTCTTTTTATTATTATTATTTTTCATCATGATAAGTGTATTCTTTAATCCTCGTCACCGATCTTACCCATTTCTCCCACCCACCTCCCCTCTGGTAACCATCAGTTTGTTCTCTGTAGCCAATAGTCTTATTTCTTGGTTTGCCTCTCTCTTTTTTCCTTTGCTTTTTTTTTTTGTTTGTTTATTAAATTCCACGTGAGTGAGGTCATACAGTATTTGTCTTTCTCTGTCTTATTTCTTTTAGCATAATACTCTCTAGATGTATCCATGTTGTTGCAAATGGCAAGATTTCATTTCTTTTTATGGCTGTATAATGTTCCATTGTATCTTTCTGTGTATATATATATGTATATATACATACACACACCACAACTTCTCTATCTTTTCACCTATAGATGGACACTTGGGCTGCTTCCATAATTTGGCTATTGTAAATAATGCTGCAGTAAACATAGGGTACATGTATCCCTTTGGATTAGTGTTTTTTGTATTCTTTGGGTAAATACCCAGCACTATGATTGCTGGATCATAGGGTGGCTCTATTTTTAACTTTTTGAGGAATTTCCATTCTGTTTTCCACAGAGGCTGCACTAATTTGCATTCCCACCAACAATGCAAGATTGGGGTTCCTTTTTCTCTACATCCTCCCCAACACTTGTTGTTTCTTGTGTTTTTGATATTGGCCAGGTGTGAGGTGATATCTCCTTGTGGTTCTGATTTGAATTTCCCTGATGATGAGTGATGTTGAGCATCTTTACATGTGTTTGTTGGCCTTCTGTATGTCTTCTTTAGAAAAATGTCTGTTCATTTCTTCTGCCGTTTTTAAAATTGAACTATTTGGTTTTTGGGCCAAACATTCTATTAAATTCTATTCCTCTTGCCTATAAATCCCCTTTCTCTTATTTCAATTGAGTATTTGCCATTGAATGGCTCCGGCTAGGAAGTGAGATTAGGTACTTTCATTTCCTAGATTTCATGGAACTTAAACAGATGAAGACAGTTGAGAAATAGTGTATCACAAGTAATTCTTCAAAATATACAATATAATGTGATCCAGTACATGATTTTAAGTATCAGAAGGGTTCATTTTGTTATATGAACTAGATTTTAAAAGTTTACCCTACTCTAAGAAAATCCTATATGGGAGACTCTACATTTACTCAAACAAAAAAATGATGAAGTGGTTATTAATTATTCACTTTATAAAAACATCTGCTTAAAAAAGATTAATAATGGGGCCTTTTAAATGTGATGTTCCTGTAACACATTTGGTGCTATGTGAATGGATTTAGAATCTTAGAATTATGGGGGTGGGGGTGGAATTAATGCCTGGCTTTTGTGTTTAAAAAAACAGGGTTGGCAGATGTTGATAGTGGAGACTGGGAGTAGATGGGAACTCTTTGTGCTTTCCACTCAATATTGCTGTGAACCTGAAATTTCTCATAATTAAAAAAAATGAGGGGTTCGTTAGGATTTCAACTCTGTGACTTGATATTTGTGTGATCTTGAATAAGTTATTTTATCTCTCTGAGTCTTTGGTGTTTATTCTGTAAAATGAAGATAATAATAGATTCCATACCAATACTGAGAAGGTTAACTGAACATATCTATATCTATCTACCTGTATCTATATCTAATTTCCTGACTCATTGTGAGTACTCAGAAAGATTACTGGTTCCCTACCCTTAAATTCCCTTATGTCACATATGAGGGACATGGTGAATTTAAAGCAGAACAAGACTGAATTCAAATATTCTACCTCCTTTTCAGTGCATTTTTCACAATCTCACACACTTCCCAGAAACCCAGCTTTGCATGCAGTAAGAGATGCCTGTCTGTGCGTGTTGTAACTTGTGTGACCTGCGTCATGGGGGATGTTCACCAAGTTGGTTGACGGAAGAACCTATTTGGTGGATTTCATTTATTAAGATCAACCATGGTAAATTGTACTAGGCACATTTTTCAGGCCCTGTTCAGTTTCCCCATAATCATTATCAACAGCCTTAAGCTGTAAGGAGGCCTTGTAAGCAGTGCAATAAGGAACAATAGAGTCTTCTCCATCAGAGAGCCTAACTGTGCTCTGTAGTCTGGAAGCAGACTTGAAGCCTCGTGGTTGTGACAGGTGAAAAGCTGTGCCCTTTAGTCATGGATGAGCCACTTCCAGAAAATGATAATTCACTCTATCTTTTGGATGGTTTAATTGCTTAACTACCAGATGGTTTCTTCTAGTCCTTTCTAACTTTATTATTTTGATTCTCTAAATCGCAAGCACATCTATTCTACAAAGCAGAGGTTTTAGCCTCTTGGCATCAAGAACTGCTTTAAGAATCTGATGAAAACCACGGACCTGTTCCTCAGAAGACACACACACACACACATACACACACACATATACACAGCCACCTTTGCAGAATGTTTGAACTGAATGTCACGGAGCTAAACTCTGCTGTAAAAAGCCTCAGACATCAAAAATACTCACACACATGAAGCAAAAATAATATTGGAAAATAAAATAAATATCAAGCAGTTGCTTCTCTCTTTTAAAAAACTGAATCCCTAAAATGAGCCACCTTCAAGAAAAATATTGAAATCAAAGGATGATTTCTTAATGCAACTAAACAGGATTAGGTTTGGGCTGCCCGTAGATATGGTCAAGAGTGATGAAGGGTCCATTAGAATTGTTTCATCAAATATGAATAAACAAACCACCCAAAAAACAACAACAAAAAACACCTCACCTAATTCTAATGGAACAATGGCTGCCAATATTTAAAATATGTTTTTAAATAATAATTCTTAAGAAAGTATAATTTTCCCTTTCCTAACACCACAAGAGGCTTATTGAAGCATTATTGAGGCTTTAAGAAACATATCTAGGAAAAACAGTACACACCGTAGCAAAAAGAGTGCTTCAGGATGGAAATTTCCAGGTGGGAACCATGGGATCAGATAGACTATTTGATACATTTGACCACCTAGAAGATTGTTTTGAGAGGCTGTTTGAGAGTGAGAGAATTAGATACAGCTACATAGAAAACTAAGCAAAACAAATTTTTCTTAAGTGTTACTTTCTGGAAAAATAAAAGTGGTGCATGAAGGAAATAATTACAGCTCACCACTTGGGTTAGCAGTAAAGAGTCTAAATGGTCATGGTAATTTAAACAAAAACAAGGGGGCAGGTAAGGACACTAATAGTTATCTTTCATAATGAGAATTGAATAGATTATACTTAAAATTGATAAATCAAGAAATACCAGCACACAGGCAAGTTTTAGAAATGTGGAGATAAATACACGGAAAAATAAATACAAGGCATTAAAAGTGCTTAGTTTTTGCATTGGGGTTAGAGAGTCAGAAGTGTAAGGCAGTGGATAGCCCTTTTTTAGTATGACTCTTTAAAAGTCGTATAATGGATTTTTAAAGAAGTCATATAATGGACCTTTTAAAAAATAAAGTTTTACCCATTGGCCTCCCGTGTGCTTTTGTGGTTTTCAGCCCTCCCTTTGATAATGTTTTAGTGTTACTGTCTGTTAAGAACACTTACTTAAGGGACCCCTGGGTGGCTCAGTAGGTTAAGCGTCCAACTCTCGGTTTCAGGTCATGATCTCAGGGTTGTGAGATGGAGCCCTGTTGTGGGCTCTGCTTGTTGTGGGCTCTGCACCCAGCATGGAGTCTGCTGAAGATTCTTTCCCTCTCCCTTGCCCCTCCCCCCATGTGCGCACGCACTCTCTCAAATAAATAAATAAATAAATCTTTAAAAAACCCAAAAACCAACCAAACAAAAAGAACACTTACTTGAAATTGAATAGTTCCTTTAGCTTTTACTCCAATTTCTATTTTTTAAATCTATTATAATTTTTAAAATTATATATTTTTAAATCACATATATAGTGTGCTCCTAATCATATAGCATTCTTTCTGTCTGCAGTTGTGTTCCCCAATGGGCTAATCTGGGAAGAGGGATGGGGTGACTTACTGTTTCCTCTCTCTGTGATGTTCTATATTGCTTGACTTTTTCTTTAAGTAACAAGTCTATTTATTTTACACAAAACAAAGTCGTAACTTAGAAATAGTCTCATCCATTCACCAACTCATTTTGAAGTTCTGTTTGTAAGAAAAATTATATATCTTTTTTTCTCTTTACCACACCATGTAATTTGTTGCTAGGACTAGGTCCCTACCAAGCTAAATTTTTATGTTTTATCCAACTATATTTGCAAGTATGTAAGCTTTCTGAGGCCAGATATTGTGTGTGTGTGTGTGTGTGTTCATAGCTATATCCCCAGATGCCTAAAGCAGTGCCAGGCACATGGTAGGCCCTCAGAAAACATCTTTTGAAAGACTAAATGGATAAAGAACTTGGAGCACCTTTTATAAGAAGTCATTTGGCAAAAAGTGTTTATAAGAAATACACAAACGATACTAGGTATTCATCATGCCCTTTGGAAGGAGCTAAAAATATAATTATATTTTCTCTAAGAACAGTTTTATAAGGCAGGTATCAGGGAGTAGAGATTTTGGTTACATAACTATCCTTGATTGGTGCTCACTTCCAGCGCTGCTGACCAGGGTGAAATGGGCATGGCGCACATTGTGTTTTCAAAGGAGCAGTATGGGGAAACAAGGACTCCTATTGTAGTGACAAATAGAAATGATAACCCAGATAAAAAATGTCTATGCTATTGGTGAACCTAACTGAGAACTACAAAGGGTGGCAGGGGAGTCACCATGGGCCCACTGTATCTTGTATCTGAGCTGCTTGGGCTGATTGATAGGAGTAGTTCCCAGAACCGTGGCTCTGACTTTGGCAGGTCCCTGCTCCCTGATCCTTTCTTGTTTCTTCTTTCTTTTTCTTTTTCCTTTTCTTTTCCTTTTTCTTTTTCTTCTTCTTCTTCTTCTGAATTATAGTTGATGTCCAATGTTATATTATTTTCAGGTGTACAACATAGTGATTTGACAGTTATATACATTATGAAATGCTTGCCATGATAAGTGTAGTTACCATCTGTCAGCATACAAAGTTATTACATTATTTCATCCCAGTAACTTATTTATTTTATAAATGGAAGTTCCCTGCTTGCTTTTATTTCTTAGGCTCTATGGACTCAGGCAGCTTCCCTTTTCTCTGTAAGCCATGCGGGGCTGTGGAGTAAGATCAACCCCGCTTCTTTCCTGACCAAGGGCATTTTCCTTGTCTCCTTGCTCCTAGGGCATTTTGGATGCCAGAAAATGTGCTGGTTTGGAGTGTGCATTCCAGATTAGACAGATGTGGGTTTGAACCCTTTGCCAATTTATAGGCTTGGACAAGGCACTCAGTGTCTCTAGAGCCTCTTTTCTTCATCTGTAATAGTATCTACCTACAGTATTATGAGCAACTAAGTAAAAATATCTATGCAAAGCACTTAGCAGTGTCTATAAAACAGGAAGTGCACAAGGGTTAGCCCAGTGCAGCTGATATTGTTACAAGTATTTGTTTATATATGTCTGCTTTAGTAACGAACTTCCCCAGGACAGACATTCTGTTTGCCTAGAAACATAACTTGAGTATAGGAGTTGCCCCATCAATCTTTGACTAATAAATAATCACGTACAGATATGTGTAGATAATATATTGATATGTTTTTGCATATATTAATATATATAACACATATAGATGCACATATAGAATGAGATAAAATGGCCTTTTGAAGCTCTAATTTGCTTATGAACATGGATAGCATTATTAGAATACTTATGTATAGCACTATTAAAACCCTGATTTTAATTATATTGGAGATTTTCCCCTCACCATAGTTGGAACTTTTCTAAGTTTAATTACTCTCGTCCTTAAGGTAACTGGGACTTCAGGACAAGACCAATCCCCAAGAAAGGAGATTGCATTTTCATGCTCCAGAAATGTCACAAATTGGATTAAGCTGAGGAGAGAGGATGTGGGAAAATGGGAGCAGGGATATGCTGCTGGTCACTCCTTATTGGAATCTCTCCTCTAGGATGTGCAACTCCTCCCTAGGGTGATAACACTGGCACAAAATGGAAACTCAAGAAGGTGGGGTAGAAGAACCAATTTGGGGGGAGGAACAAAAGTTAGCTATTGAAATTGTGAGTCTTAGTTGATAATGTGTTCAAGTGGGTGTGTCCAGAGACAGGGGAGATAATAATGTTGTGGACGTAAAGAGGTAGCTGACACCACCAAATGCCTTAGAGATCACAGAGACTGAGGACTGAAAAAAGGCTGTTGGAAGTCCTTTAGAGCTGTTTGAAGCCATCTCTCTGTAGATCTGTTCATCTCTGGTGTGCATGTCATGCTGTATAGTTGGCAAAGAAAATCACACAGTCTAGTTAAGATAGAGTCAGTTTTGATTCCACAAATAAAACTCAGGAGTTAAGAAAATTTTATCAGGGAGATCTGTAATAGATCTCTGTCTCTGTATCCAGTACGATGTCCACTAAACCTCATTCCAGTGGCTCACCGTCCTCTTTTCACAACTAGCTCTTGCCACAGAAGTCAGCTCCTGGGGGTGTAAATGATAAGCTCTTTTTCATTCATGAGCAGAAATCATAGTTATTTGATTTAGTATATGTCCTGCTGAAGCAAGCATGAAATCATAGTTATTTGAGTGTTAAGAACTGGGACCTTGGAGCAGACCACATGTCAAAGAGAAAGAGGAAAAGGAAAAAGTGGTGTAAAATTATAACTAGAAGATCGAGAGGATTTTGTGAAAATGGCAAGCTGGAATGGAGTGAAGGCAGCAGTGGAGGAAGAGAGATGGAAGGTGCTGGAGGAAGCATCAGGAAATAAAATGCAAGAAGAAAAATGAAGGAATGAGATGGAGAGATTGGGGGCTTAGTGTGGAAAATGGTACCATCTTCCTCTGAGCCTTGAGGGAAGGATGAAATGGCACAAGTAGAGTCGAAGCCATTTTGTAAGATTGGGACACTTGAGAGATTGTGTGCAGTCACGTGATTGCTATATAATTACAAATCAGTAAGATTACCATTTATTAAGTTATTACTGTGTGCCTTACATTATGTTCACTTCAATACTCGTGACAGTCTTTTTTTTTTTTTTTAAAGATTTTTATTTATTTGACACAGAGAGAGAGTACAAACAGGGGGAGTGGCAGAGGAAGAGGGAGAAGCAGGCTTCCCGCCGAGCAGGGAGCCCGATGCAGGGCTTGATCCCAGGACCCTGGGATCATGACCTGAGCCGAAGGCAGACGCTTAACTGACTGAGTCACCCAGGTGCCCCTCTTGTGACAATCTTTGTGGTAGGTATTATTGCCATTTAACAGGGGAGAAAACTGAGGCTTAGATAGCATAAGCAACTTGCTCAAGGTAAGTGGACAGCCCAAGCCCACGTATCTGTCTGACATCCCAACGTGCCTTTTTTGCCAGTTACAAAAATCTTTGAAGATCTGATGAGAGCATAAAGTTCTTTGATTAAAAAAAGCACAAAGGCACACATGCATCACACTTTATATGCAATTGTAGGAATTTCATGACCCACTGAAACCCATCTATGGACCCCTGTGGATGTGTTGACACCACATTACAAACAGCCAATTTTCAACAAAATAACCTTTAAATATGTGTTAGCTTTCCAAGTCATCACAATGTGATGCTATTCGAATGACCTTTCTGTGGCTCCAGCTTCACAGTGTCTTCAGAACCCATTTACTGGCCACAAAAGAAAATCAGTCCCAGTTACTTTTGTTTTCTCCAAAGAGTATTTGTTGTCTCTCCTTGGTCATTATCTTTGGTTTCAAATGACTTTTGGCTGTTTTCAAAATTGCTAGCCATTCTCAAAGGATTCCATCCCATCAAGGAAATCCAAAAAACAGGCAACAGGCTCAGAAAGGAACCCTAAAGGGGCATTTTAGAAGGGATTCTATCTGAGGTCAAACCTTGAGGTAAGAACTGTTCTCAGATACAACCATATGATAGCCACACATGCTGTCTGTGGTTATTACTTGAATGACAGTGTTTATAGTTCAGTGTATAGGTAATATATGCCTTTTAAAAATATCACCTTGAAATATACTAAATTTGATTTTTTAAATAAATTATCTAGTAATATGTTACTCCTTGGATCATTGAAGATAGTTCTAGAACTGTTTGTGTAAGCTCACTTTGGAGGTTTAAGTTATAAATTGCATTAACTAGAAAATTGCTTCTTTCTGACCACATATCCCTATGGTGCTTAAAAAGCCAGAGACCCTCTATATTGCACATAAATGTCAACATGTAGGAGGGTTTGATTAAAATGTCCATGATCTCGCCTTGTGCTCCATCCCACTTATATGGCAGCTGGCTTTGCTGATGTGTGTTTAGACCAACCTGATGGGCTCCCCTTCTGGAATGGACTTGAGGGCCGCAGAGATGAGTAGACTTCTCATGTTATTGCAGACAAATATTTAAAGCATTGGTTCTTACTTTTTTTTTTTTTTGCTGCCCCCACACACCCATTCACAAGTTCTTTTTTTTTTTTTTTTAAAGATTTCATTTATTTATTTGAGACAGAGAGAATGAGAGAGCAAGCACATGAGAGGGGGGAGGGTCAGAGGGAGAAGCAGACTCCCCGCGGAGCAGGGAGCCCAATGCGGGACTCGATCCAGGGACTCCAGGATCATGACCTGAGCCGAAGGCAGTGGCTTAACCAACTGAGCCACCCAGGCGCCCCATCATTAATTGTTAAAGTGATAATTTGGCATCTGTCGGGTAGCCATGAACTCCTAGCTGGAGGTAGTTTGCGTTTTTTTTTTTTTTTTTTTTAAGATTTTATTTATTTATCTGAGACAGAATGAGAGAGACAGAGAGCACATGAGAGAGGGGAGGGTCAGAGGGAGAAGCAGACTCCCTGCCGAGCAGGGAGCCCGATGCGGGACTCGATCCCGGAACTCCAGGATCACGACCCGAGCCGAAGGCAGTCGCTTAACCAACTGAGCCACCCAGGCGCCCCCAGTGATGATTTTAATGGAAGGATGAAGACCAAGTATCAGAGACTCAGAGATATTTCTTTTTTTTTTTTTTTTAAGATTTTATTTATTTGACAGAGAGAGACACAGCGAGAGAGGGAACACAAGCAGGGGGAGTGGGAGAGGGAGAAGCAGGCTTCCCGCGGAGCAGGGAGCCCGATGCGGGGCTCGATCCCAGGACCCTGGGACATGACCCGAGCCGAAGGCAGTCGCTTAACCGACTGAGCCACCCAGGCGCCCCACACCATAGACTTTTTTTTTTTTTTAAAGATTTTATTTATTTATTTGAGAGAGAGAATGAGATAGAGAGCATGAGAGGGGGGAGGGTCAGAGAGAGAGGCAGACTCCCCGCCGAGCAGGGAGCCCGATGCGGGACTCGATCCCGGGACTCCAGGATCGTGACCTGAGCCGAAGGCAGTCGCTTAACCGAGCCACCCAGGCGCCCCATTCACAAGTTCTTATGGGCAACACAGGTCCATCAGTAACTACTTGTCAGGTTACTGACAATACTGGTGGTGGTTCACATGGGTGGTTTCAAGTCCAGGTGCTCTTTCTAATGCTGTCACTTTCCTTTTCACGGAGAGAGTCATACTAGTGCACTGTGGTACTGTGGGTGACAGCCCTTGGCTTAAAGGATAGACAGATGGTGTCTTTTGTAGTTCCTCAGTACATTTAGTGTTGATTCTTGCTACTCAGGGTATGATCCAGGAACCAGCAGCATCAGTGACCTAGAAGTTTGTTGGAAATGTACAATGTCAGGCCCCATCCCAGACATACTGAATCAGTATTTGCATTTTAACCAGATCACTAGGTGATTTGTGTATATGCCAGAGTTTGAATAGCACTGATTTAGATGGTTCTGTATAAAGTCCTGTACATACAGGTTGCAGAAAATGCTGGACTGCCTTATTTTGGGTGATGGATATTGGCAAAAAACCACAAGCAGACTGAGTAAACATAACATTTCCCTCTTTGGTAAGCATTGGGTATAAATATGTAAGATGCCTAAATTCTGATATTTGGCTCATTCATTTTAGGCTTTGGAATTGGTAATTTTCCCATTTCCATTGCCTTTTATGTTGAGTTTGGGCTCTTTTCTGGCTCACATGGTGAAACTGACTAAGCCTCATCATCCAAATCAACATTTTTAATTTGCTTCTCCTGGAAACAAGATTTGTTTCATTTAAGATGAAACCACAGTTCTTATGAAGTAATCTAGTTTCACCCCAAATCAGTAGCAAGGATTAAGGATGTGACCAACTGACAAAAAAATATATGGTAAACTCAAGATGCAACTGTAGGTCTGTGTCAAAACCAAAATGCTGTGCCCAAGTAACATTCCATAAGAGCCTTCAGAACCCTTTAGGCCTAGCTGGAGTTCCAGAGAGCACTCTATTATGTCCTGAGCCATTATTTGGTAGAATGTTACTCTGCTGGTAGGAGTATAAATTGGTATGTCTTGTAGAAGACACGGTAAACATGCATCAGAAAGCCTTCAAAAATGCATATTTTGCGATCTAGCAATTACACTGCTAGAATTTACTTAAAAATAACCATATGTATGGATTAGTAAGTGCAGTGGTATGTTGATTCTATGAACCTGGCTACAGTATCTATAGGAAGCAAAGGAGCCCTTCTGCTTGCTGCGCCATTGGCACTCCTCCTTCTGCTCTCTGTAGCCCCCACCTCTTCTCCCAAGGCTTCCTCAAATTAATTGAAGGTCTTTTAGTAAGTCATTTCATCCTACTTGGGGCTCAGTTTCCTCCTTTGGACAAGAAGTTTGGGATAAAGGCAGTGTTTCTCAGAAAATTATCTATGTAGACAATCTGAGTGAGTCTCATTTCACCTGCTTGTATGAAATGCAGGTTCCTGGGCCTGAATCATCGTAACATCCCATGAAGGGTTATTTTATTTATTTATTTATTTTTAAGATTTTATTTATTTGAGAGAGAGAGAGCACGAGCCAGGTGGAGGGGCAGAGGGAGAGGAAAAGCAGACTCCCTGCTGAGCAGGGGGCCTGATGTGGGGCTCCATCCTAGGACTCTGGGATCATGACCTGGGCCAAAGGCAGACATTTAACTGACTGAGCCACCCAGGCGCCCTGGGTTATTTTATTTTTATTGAGGAGGAAACTTAGGCTCAGACTTTCATTTTACACTTGGAAAGAAGTAGAGCTGGGATTTGAATCCACTTCTACTGATTTAATTCCATTGCTTATTCTACCACTCTAGGTGCCAAGGAAATAAGCAAATGGATAGGTGCTGACTGTGCCTTTGTGAGCTCACATCCTAGCAGGGAGAATTTTGAAGACTATTGTCATGAACCACATTGTTCCTTAAAATGGCTTTTTTTTTTTTTTTTGTGAAAGTACCTTTGTAAATCTTTAATTTACTACCTTGGAAATAGATCTAGTTTTAGATTTTTCCCCCTTCCTTTTTTTTGAGTTTTAAAAAAAGAGATTCTACTGTCCAAATATTTAATGTTCAATAGCCAATGAAATTGCTACATCTTACTTTTAAGTTACAGATCTCTCTCTACTAGGAATGTATGTTTCTCTGCTTAGAAAGATGGTGCTGCTATGAACTAGAACAAGCCTGATTCATTCTGTGGGTCATGTCTACTCTTATTCGATGTGCAAGCCTTGGCTTTATTCCAGGAGAGCTGTGGTTTTATGTCTAGTAGCTGTAGGTTTGGTATTGCCTTCAACTGTGCTTTTTCTCCCTCCATTATACTTCCTGAATATCTTTTTGACTGTTAGGAAAGGATAAATCTCCTTTAAAGCATTTATTTAAAAAAAAATCTATCTGTTGAGCACCTCTTATGAAGCCGTGGGGCCACCCAGTGAACAAAGCCCCCAAGGACTGGTGTCCTCATGGATTCAGATCACTTTTTCAACAGTCTGCTTTAAAACTCTTCCTCCTCATTTTGTTAAGCTTCACTTTAAAGTTTAGTTGATTAAGAAAAGGATCAATTCAAGTGAAGTTTTGTAATATAATCTGACTCATTGGAACTATAATAGTGTGCAACATTCTTCACAATTTAAAGCATTATTTCCAAAGAGGAAGACATACAATATATTAACTCCCTATGTTAAAACTGTGAATTAACTATTTTTTTAAAAATAGAGTCAAACAATCTAGTTGCTTTGAAAATCCTGCCATGTTTTTTATGCTCTTTTGTTATATTTGATCTTCAGTTTTATGGGTTGCTTTGGTTGGTGATGGTAGTAACAGAGAATTATTGTAGCGTTCAAGGGGATGAAAGGAAGAATGGAAATGATTAAAAGAAAGTTAGTTTTTCCATGCACAGGAGGTAGGAATAGTGAAGAAGCAGCAATACATTCTTAAAATGATTAAGTAATTTACTAGGGCATTTTGCAGCCTTATTAAAAATTAACAAATTGATCTTAATGCATTGCATCTCATTCTTTTGGCAGGTTGCCTGGTGCCTTGAGGTTTTGGTTAGTGGGCCCAGAGGATAATCTCTACCAAATGGCAGTAACCTAACATTTGAAAAATCATCTCTCCTTTCTGTTTATTATAACAAGGCAAAGACAGAAAAAGGTGGGCTCTTAGAGTGATTTTCACAAAATTTTAATTTTAATTTTTTGATTGCACAAAGAAGAAATCGGCCAAGTGTTGCTACTGTATCTGGGATATGTTGGCTCACACTGAGATTATAAATGCTTTTGCTGAACACCAGTTATATATACATACATTTAAGTAAATTAGATCAGAATCAAATGTCTAGACCTCTTTGAACTGCTTAAATTCACCATAATGGCATGGAAGTAAAGCAAGACAGGTGAGGTGGCCTGGCCGTGTCGTGGCCCAATTGCAGGCTTAGGTCAGGGCTCTGGTTTTGTCCCATTCATTCCTGCTCAGGGACCCAGCAT
This sequence comes from Mirounga leonina, assembly GCF_011800145.1. Lineage (NCBI taxonomy): Eukaryota > Metazoa > Chordata > Mammalia > Carnivora > Phocidae > Mirounga > Mirounga leonina. The sequence goes on along the minus strand of NW_023270451.1, from coordinate 34,319,301 downwards.
TCTTTGGGCGTTTGTTGCACTCATATCAACAAATCAAGGAGCTTGTTGTGAATATCTGTTCCCTGATCACTAGTTTCATCTGCATAGGACACCAAGTTTCTCTTTTTTTGCATGCATCATTGCTTTATCTGAAAATCTATGATACCAAGAGTCATTGAGTTAGAAAGGTCCATAAAATATTCTGATTCAAATCCATGCCTTTTAAGTTTGTTTTTTAATCCCCATTTTAGGCTATGTGACTTGCCTAAAGACCTTGAACTAGAGCATGGAAGAAAGTTATACCATGTCTCCTCCCTTTGCTCAGTAGTCCCTCACTCCTAAACCTTGATCAAATTCTTCCTTATTTATTCAACATGTGTGTGCACATGCGTGTGCACACACACACACGCACTCAATGTATCCTCTATTTCTAGTTACTCATTTATAAGTGGAGGGATAATTTAGTGATACTTATTTTATCTAATTTTTTTTTTTTATCATGATAGGTATACTCTTTAATCTCCATCACCTATTTAATCCATCCCCCTCCCCCATTTCCCCTCTGGTAATCATCAGTTTGTTCTCTAGAATTAAGAGTCTGTGTCTTGGTTTGCCTCTCTCTTTTTTCCCTTTGCTCATTTGTTTTGTTTCTTAAGTTCCACATATGAGTGAGATCACTGTCTTTCTCTGAGTGACTTATTTTGCTTATCATTATACTCTTTAGCACCATCCATGTCATTGCAAATGGCAAGATTTCATTCTTTTTAATGGCTGAATAATATTCCATTGTTTATATATACCACATCTTCTTTATCTGTTCATCTGTTGATGGGCCCCTGGGCTGCTTCCATAGTCTGGCTATTAAAAATAATGCTGCAATAAATATAGGGGTACATGTATCCCTTTGAATTAGTATTTTTGTATTTTTTAAAATATACTTTATTATTTTTTTTAAGATTTTATTTGAGAGAGAGAGAGCATGAGCAAGGGGAAGGGCAGAGGGAGAGGGACAAGCAGACTCCTTGCTTAGTGGGGAGCCCAACGCAGGGCTCGATCCCAGAACCCTGAGATCATGACCTGAGCAGAAATCAGATGCTTAATCAACTAAGCCAGTCAGGTGCCCCAGTTTTTTTATTTTTATTTTTTATTTTTTTGAGTAAATATCCAGTAATGTAATTACTGGGTCATAGAGTAGTTCTATTTTTAGTTTTTTGAGGAACCTCCATACTGTTTTCCACAGTGGCTGCATCAGTTTGCATTCCCACCAATAGTGTAAGAGGGTTCCTTTTTCTCTACATCCTCACCATTACTTGTTGTTTCTTGTGTTGTTGATTTTAGCCATTCTGACAGGTGTGAAGTGATATCTCATTGTGGTTTTGTTTTGCATTTTTGTAATAATGAGTGATGTTGAGCGTCTTTTCATGTTTCTGTTGGCCACCTGGATGTCTTTGGAGAAATGCCTGTTCATGTCCTTTGCCCACTTTTTAATTGGATTATTTGTTTTTTGGGTATTGCATTGTATCATTTCTTCGTATATTTTGGATATTAGCCCTTTGTTAGATATGTCATTTGCAATAACTTCTCCCATTCCAAAAGTTGCCTTTTAAATTTTGTTGATTGTTTCCTTTGCCATGCAGAAACTTCTTATTTTGATGTAGTCTCAATAGTTTATTTTTGCTTTATTTCCCTTGCCTCAGGAGACATCTAGAAAAAAGTTGCCATGGCTTATGTCAAAGCGGTTAGTGCTTGTCTTCTCTTCTAGGATTTTTATGATTTCAGGTCTCACATTTAGGTCTTTCATCCATTTTGAGTTTATTTTTTGTGTATGGTGAAAGAAAATGATCCAGTTTCATTCTTTGCATGTAGCTGTCCAGTTTTCCTAATACTGTTTGTTGAAGAGACTTTTTCCCATTGTATACTAGTTACTCATTTTTATGTGGATGGATAATTTGGCGATACTTTTAAAGCAAATTTTGGAATATGTCTTTGAAGCATTAAAAAAAAAATTCCCCAGTATTCCTAGTCAACTCATCCATACCTCATATATTAGCAGTACTCTTTGTAGTAGCTTGCACTTTTGAGTATTTTGAAAGCCACCATTTTAGTTTTTATAGCAATGTTACACAACTGTCTTTTTCTACTCATATTTTGTGGGTTTACATAAAATTTAATTGATTATACTTAATTAAAATAACAAGTGCAATTAGAATTCGCCGTTTTGAGAACATGAACAAGTGACAACACAATAGTTAGGAGTATAAGTGTGCCTGTGTAGCAGAGGTGAGTGTAGTAGCTGTAAGTGCTCATTATCCACGGGTATCAGTATGTTGTCAGTTAATCTGGTGATATGATTAAGAGGAGATTCAGTAACAGAGTTGTAATAGCTGACATTTATGGAGGGTTTGTTCTAGGCCCAGCCCCGAGTCAAATGCTTAACATGTAGTCCCGTATCTCAACTTTACTGCAGCTATGAAGTTTCGGTATTATTATCCCCACTAATACAAAGGGGAAAAATACGTCTTCTAAGGACCTTGTCCAAAGTCATAATGCTTGCAAGTAGCAGAGCAAGAAAAAAACTAGATCTAGCTGTCTCCAAAAACTTTATTTTTAACCATTATTCTCTATTATAATAATGCATTTTGACTAACAACTCAAGGAAATCCATGCCTACAGAAGGAACAAATGCAGAGATCACAAATGAAATCTCTATCTCAGTGAAGAACTATCCCTATTTGGTATCAGTTTGTTACTCTTCTGGTCACAGGAATTCAGGAGAGGAATTTTGTTGAAGGAGCCTGGAAGAACACAGGCAAGGCCTTTGGGGTTCTGCAGAAATGAGGGCAAATAAACAAAATCTCACCTCCTGCTCCATGTTATTTATTAGAAAGTTTACAATTTCAGTGGTGAGTGATGTCAGATTTAATATGTCTTCAGGACTCACATGAATTCTGTCAGCTTGCAAATTTCTAAGCTGTGAAGTGTGGACTTGATAGCAGACATTTGTTTTCTTGTGGTTCTTTGTCCTGTTGCTCCACCTGTCCCGTTTAAGTCTTTCAGTTTTGATGAAAGCTTTGATCTTTGATTAGAGAGAGTAATTAGGATAATTAGGGAATGTTTGGTTTTTATTGGTGATTTAGACAGTGATATGTATATGGCTGAGCTGTTGGAGTAACCTGATTTCCTATATACATATTTTTTTCACTTTTCCTACCTTCCGGAATTAAAGGGTACTTTAAAATTAAGTTTCAAATGGAAAATTGACCTTGACTTTGTGACTAAGTCTCAGAGTAAGCCAACCATTAGTTTTGTGAGACTTCTAGATCTGGCTCGCTTGATCCTCATTCTGTTTAATGACGTCAAGAGAATCTTGGTTTAACAGATTTTTGGAATCTCCTTTACCAAAATGGGATGCTCTTGCCTTAAAATGTTTTCACCCTCCATTCCATCGAACACCTGTATCATCAGCGTGTTTTTTACACTTTTTGCATATTTTCATGCATGAAGGAATGACTTCTCTCCTTCTTGCCTCTGAGTGGTCTCCTTCTTGCCTCTGAGTGGTCACACAGATCACTTAATTTATCCAGGACAGCCTCTCCCTCCCATAGTCTTGTGCTGGTAAAGGCTTAACAACAGGCTCTCAATGGAAAACAAACACCCCCGCCCCCCCCAAAAAAACCCCCAAAACACAATGCCCTGACACTGATTGGTAACATTTGGTGATTTCCATGGTGCAAATACTCTCCTCATGGCCAAGTGAGGCTACCACCCTGACACCATGTAATGTGGGGTGGGGAAGAGATGTGCACAGTCAGCTCTCGTGAGCTGGTCTGAGCCAGCTTCGCCCCTTCTGTCCTTAAATAAAAGAGCAGTGGTGTGGGCTCCCTTCGACAGTCTTGGCCAGTGGGAGGGCGATGAAAAGCTTACTCTTGTAGTACTTCTTGCCGAGTTTTCCAGATAGTGCTTTATTGACTCTTTCACTTACTGGTTTAAATGCACTTGTAAGCGAAGGATTTCGTTTTAGGGCTCATATGATATAATGTTTATATTTATATATGTAAATTGATATTTTTAATTTCTGTCTCAGGCTCTCATGTTTGGTGCTGGCCTACCTTATTTTCCTAGTGTTTTCAAGGGTCTCTAGCCTTGTCTGTCCACCTTGCTCTCTTCAGCCTCCCAAGTAACGTACTCACAGTAATAAAACCAGCTGAAGCATGAGTCAGTTTCCCCTCTCTTTCCCACTCTGTCCTCCCAAATTTCCCTAGTGCGTACTGTTCCTGTGGTGAGGACATGCCGCAGTGTCTGTGATTTTTTTTGTGAAAGGGGCAAAACTATGCTAATGTGATAACCAGCCCACAATTTTATGCAAGGCCTTCCAACCATTTGAACAGGATTCCAAGTACAATAAGGTGATTCAAATGATCTTTTAATGACATAATGAAGTGCGATTGACTGTCTGATGCGATATCTGCTGCTTTTCCTGCCATGGTGTGAAGCTCCCTGTATTAAGTTGAGTAACATCAGCAGGACGAAATATAGAAGAATACTAGCACCTGCTGGTCTTTCCTTCTCAGGACAGGATTTCCAAACTTAAGGTAGGTTTGCTCCTCTTGGATAAGCCTTTAGTCCTTTTACATTTGGTACAGAGAAATGACCACACCAGTCAAAACGATGCAGGTGGCTCACACTTTGATAATCCCTTCTGCCCCAGACATAAAATGTACTAAGAGACGAGAATAAAAAACAAACGAGAAAAGTCATAACTGGCTGAAAAACAAAATAAATATTTTGGGGGCCTCAAAATATTTCAGAAATGCCTGAGCATGAGCGGGAGCTGGTGCTGCTATCTTTGAAGTCTTTCTCAAATGTCCCCTTCTCAGAAAGCCTTCTCTGGACACTGAGCTAAATCAATTTCTCTTTGTTCGCACCTGAGAAACACCATTCTTCTCCCCTGCTTCATTTTCATCTTTGGCACTTGCCTTCTAGCTAGATATTTTGCTAACTTATATTGTAAGCCTCAGGAGGGCAGGGATTTTGTCTCTCGAATATTTGCGAGTAAATGAACGATAACACGTGCAATGCATTTAGCAAAGTATTAGCCTGTAGTAAATGTTCCATAAATATTATTGTTGTTATCATTATTATTACCATTATCATTAACAGACAAGTCTTGGTGCTGGCATGGTCTGATGTCTCCTACCTCATTTCTGTCTCTCTCCCACCCCTCTGCTGCCTTTGCCTCTATATTTACTGCTCTTTTTTCCTCCACCCTTCTTTCTTTTTTCCCCTCTGTCCAGTGTTGGATCCAGTGCTTTGTGCCTGTGGAGAACAGCAGAGGCCATTAGTAATGTACTCGCAGTAATAAAACCAGCTGAAGCTGATTTCTCAGTATGGGCTGCATGCAGGCCAGTGGGAGAGGGGGTGGTGGGGAAACGAGGAAGCTCATGGCATGAATAGAGGAGGAAGACCACTTCTTATCCCTTTCCCATCTCAACTTCACTGCCGTGCCCACTGGGTTTGATGCAGTGAAAATCGTTGAAGAATTTCATTAAGCAGGAACTCTTTCAGCAGCAGGCACCCCTGTGCTAAAGGGTATTGGCCGCCCACCAGTTGTGGGGAACCATTCCATGATAGAGCTGGATAAGCCTTGGAACTTGCTGTGGTCTGTTTGCATTGCTGCAGCCTTGTGGGACTAAAGCAGGCTCTGGGGCTGGACAGGCTACTCTATTTAACCAGCTCTGTGACTTTCCAAATGTCACTTAAACTTGCTGAGCCTCGAGTTCTTCAATTATAAAATAGGAATTATGCTTGGTTTGCAGGGTTATTATGACACTGAGAATTTGGTCAGTTAAAACAATTTTTTATTAAGCCTCCACTATGTGCCAGACCTGTGTTAGATGATGGAAATCCAATAGTGAACAAAAGAAATACTCTCTTTGCCCTCATGGAACTTCTAACCCAGCTGGGAAAACAGATGTGAAATGGTGGTCGGCACAGAGTAGGACCTCAGAAAATGGTAGCTACCTTATGAGTCATTTAAAAACGAGGGCACTGCAGTTCCAAGAGTTTAAGTGACTTGCTCCAAATAGCACAGTTACTGCTGGTGGAGTCAGAACTTTATGCTAAAGGCTACCATGTAGAGTCAAGTATCTGTCACAGAGGCTGGTGGTGGTGCTCAGGACCTTTGTGATGCGATTGCACCTTTTGATTCATTCAGAGGTAGCCTTTCCTGACCAAGGTAGATGGGTCCTTCCAACATTGCCAGGTGTTCCCAGGTCAGATTTACTTTAGGTCAACTGGCAGAATTTAAAAGCCACACATAGTTATTTTATGTGACATTTGTCATGCTTTTATAAGTTCTTGGAAAATCTGCACAAAGATGAGTAACATAAATCAAAAGCTTAGGTTTAAATGGGCATCGATCTGCATTGACCACAGAACTGGTGCTGAGGGGAAGGTCCATTATGTAACTCACTGGCTCTCATTAAAGGACTCAGAGGAGAAATTTGAGAATTTCGAGCCAACAGCAATTTTGCTTCCTCTTTTCTTACAATGAGAACCATGTCAATCATTGTGTTTGTTCTTTTGCATAGCCTGCCAAAAGTCTTGGACTCAAAATTCATGTCCAGTCACAGGGAATACATAAACCCTTGAAGTTGGCAAATATTTTCCTTCTCATCTCCTTGGTTCTGATATGTCTTTCATTTCTATTCTTTTTTTTTTTTTGGTCTCCTTGTCCTTTAACCTGAGCTAATATACCAAAATAATGTGTTTAAAAACTGCTTTCCTTTGTAGGACAGAGATTGACAGTAGGGGTAAAAAATAGAAGCATTGAGGGAGGTAGTGGGGGAAAAACATGAATGAGGATGATTTTCGGACAACTAAGTTTTGTCATAAACCCCTTCTACCAGGTATCGATAGACTTTCTGTTTGCTGCTGATGGAATGAAGTTCAAGGACCCGTGATCTTTTGGTTGACCTGGATCTGATCTCAAAATGAATGCCTTCCAATCCTTTCCTTTTGTCTTTGTGTACATTTGCCAGCATATCAGATAAGGCACAGCAGTTAAAAGCTTTTTGGTCCCATATTTCCCGTTTATTCAGCTTTGCAAGGTCAGTTTAGTCTTGGCTTCCAGTACGCTTGCTGTAATTAGGATTTTGTTCTCAGTGACCAGAGCTACCTTTACCTCTGTTTTCTTTACTTTTGTGCCCTAAGTTCACGTCAGTTTTCTGCAGCACAACATGTTTTCTGCAGAATTGGCTCTTGCCTGCTGTTCTTGTTGCTATTGAGAGGGGAACAAATAAAATATTTGGACTCAGCTCTCAAATAGGAATAGGTTTCTATCAAGTAGAGCTATAAAAACAGCATAAAACTACCCAGACTCCCCCACCTCTCCAGCCTGGGGACAAAGTGAGGTCACAATAAGAGTCACAGAGCAGCCTGTTTCTGGCCCAGCCCAGTTAGGAATGTTGCTGTAAACCAGGGCTCTTCCTAGTTCCAGGGGTTGCTGGCTTCCCCATGATCTGCTCACCAAGACCCACAGATGATCTGCCCTCTCTTTTTGCTTCGGGGGTCCTACTCTTCCCAGTGCTGCTTCCTTTTCTGTCTTTCTCCAGTGATCCTCTCCTGACTGTAATGCTTGGGAGCCGTTTTGAGGACAGTTTTCCTGGTGCTCCGTCCATCTGCCCACAGGACTGGAGCTTTGGCTTCTCTGCTCCTGCCCCATGATCTCCAGACACCCCCTGACCAGTGTTACACCCTGGGGCTAGGCACGAAGCAGAAGTACCTTTATTGTCAATTGACTGCAGGCCCTCTAGCATGACTGTCCTTTTACTTGACCTGCTCATAGATTAATGGGGTGAGTGTGGTGACTATTACATGCCCAAATCTGTTCTCTTGCTCTTCCATATAATATGGCTGCCTGGTTAGAGACTACTTTTTCCTCATCTACCCTGTGGCTAGCTAAGGCCGTGGAACGAAGCTCTCACTCATGGAATGTAAGAGTTCAAATATTTGGTTACTTACTTAAAAGGAAAGAGTTTACCTTGAACATTAGTTTCCCTCCTTTCCTCTAGGGAATGTCATCCATGCTGATGAGGACAGAACTCTAGTGCAGTACTACTCAAAGTGTGTTCTGCAGACACCTGGAGATTCCTGTGGCCCTTTCAGGGAGTCTGGGAAGTCAAAGCTGTTTTCATAATTTTAGGGTGTTATTTGCCTCTTTTACTGTTTTGCATTTGCATTGATGGTGGCAATGGACTGGCGTGTGAAACTACTGGTACCCTAGCATGAATCAAGGCACTGACGCCCAAACTGTACCAAGAGTCACCACATTCTTCACAGACTTGCAGTTGCAACAAAACAAAACAAAACATGGCAGTTTCAGTTAAGAATGTCCTTGAAGAAGCACTACAGGGGGTTGGGGAGAGGGGTTAGCCTGATGGGTATTAAAGAGGGCACGTACTGAATGGAGCACTGAGTGTTATATGCAAACAATGAATCATGGAACACTACATCAAAAAAACTAATGATGTAATGTATGGTGATTAACATAACAAAATAAAATTAAAAAAGCACTACAGATAATCACTTTCATCATCCCTGTTGAGTACATGTCTTTTTAATATTCTGTGTAATGAAATAGAAAGTATGCATAAATACTTACGTGTATGAAAATATGTTGTCTCAAGGGAAAGCACTTGTGTGATTGTTTGAATTTCAAGTTGAACTAAACACCATTTTTACTTGAAAGAATGATTGACAAGCTTTGTCTATCCAGACATTTGGTATACATTTCCTTGAAAATCAGCTTGTGACTTCAAGGAAAAAAAACCAGACAGTATTTATTACGAATTACAAAGTTTGAGTTTGCAAGCAAAATTTGAATTTGGGAAATAGGTATCTGCCACCATGAACCTAACAGCGTCTCAGTTTTTAAAACCTATTCTGATGAGATCAGTGGTGCTATCAGTGAACATGATTTTCTAATATTGTGTAATAAAATGTGTCAACATTTGGAAGTTCTGCATAACTCATGAACCAATAATTTCTAAAGGAACAATGCATGATGTTACAAAGTCATGCGTGGGTAAAACCCCCACGGGATGTATTAAACAAGAAATCTTGTTTGTTTGCTAAATTTTGGTAAATGTATTCAGTTATATAATCACACCACCAATGGATTTTGATGTAACAGAGTATGAAAAGATTTTGGATATGTTTCAGATGTCATGTTGCAACTTTTAAGAAACTACTACTTGAGTTTTTGTGTAGTATTAAAGAACAATATTCACAATGATCTGAAAAGCCTATTAAGATACTCCTCCCTTTCTCAGCTATATAGTTGTGTGAGGCTAGACTCTCTTCACATACTTGAACTAAAACAACCTCCTGAACTAGATTGAATGTAGAACATCATCACCATCATCATCATCATCACTCTTCTCTTATTAAGCTGGTCATTGAAGAGACTTTCCAAACATATCAAATAATTCTGCTTTTTTTTACTACTTTTTTGAAGATAGTTATTTTTTATAACAAGTTAGTTATATTAGCATATAGTTTATCATGGTTTTTAAAAAGGAATTAATAAACACATATTTTAATATTTTTTTAGTTCTAATTTCAAATATAGTAGTTATTATTAAGATATTACTCATATAAACAAATCTCTTTGGGGTCTTCAGTAATTTTTCAGTGTAAAGGGATTCTGAAACCAAAACATTTGAGAACCCCTGAGCGATATAATGGACTGAACCTGAAACATTGAATGAGTTTTTAGAACATAGCTATCTCCTTCCAGACTGGTGTAAGAAAGAATAACCTATCTCTATTCTGTTTGAGCCACTTGATATTGGGCACTCTGCTACGGCAGCTTGGCTTATATCCTAAGATATATTGACCTCAATAGTGATCTAATAGATATAGTTAGAATCATATTTCCCATTCCATTGCCAACCAGTGTCCCCAAACTGAGCTTGTATATCTTGACTCTTTCCCAGAAATACCCTGTATAGTTGAGCAATGACTTTCTTCCTTAACTTTTTAGACAGAATCTGTCTTGGAGCAGTTGTTGGTTTGAACATATCAAGCCAATTGTCCTTCTTTTGAAGGGACCTCAGGATTCTGAAATGGTGGACTTTTTAACAAGTAAACCGCCTATGACCATATTCTGGGATCTCTTTAACATAAGGTTTTAATCTGGATTTGTCTTTGTTCTGTTAATGTCAGTGTGTTTGGTCTAGTTGTTATGGTAATCATATTTTTCTGAGACAACAATGAAGGCATGTGGTTTAACAAGCACAGGGTATCATTCAGGACAATGGAAGAATACTTGAGTTTGAAGTTTTCTGGGAAGATTCATCATTGCTGGTCATCATGTTTATAAGAAAAGTCCCTAGAATATGGGAATCACATTTCACTATTTTTTCTTTACTAAACTTTGCACAGTGGATAAAATGGGTTTGCTAAGATGCTCTTTAATGATAGCATTGCTGTCCTATTGCATAAACCCAGGTGTAAATAAACCACTACAAATCCTGAAATCTCAAGAGAGGAAAGATCTTTTCCTGGTTTCCCTTTTTTATGAATCATATTAGGGTTTTTTTTTTTTTTTTTAAATCATTTCAAAATATCATGAAGGACTACGCATTTTCTCCAAGATCAAATCTACTTTCCATTCTGGGCATTTAAGACTTTTCATAATTTGGCCTCATTCTATCCAGCTACTGGAACTCTTAGCAGGCCAAACCCTCATAGGAAGAAAGAAGGGAGATGAGTGGATTCCTTGGCCTGATACTATCACCACTCTCTTGAAAACACCCTTTATTTTCTTGTCCCCAGTCATACACATGTGCAACATAAGAAGCCTGATTAAACTCAACTCTGCCTACTCTGAACCTGATCTAATAGCTGAGCATTGTTAGAGAAAATCAAGCAACTGTGATGACTTTCTTCCTTTCAAATTGTAACCACTGATCTCAAATGGGCACCCAGCACGGACTGTCAGTCCTACCCACTTCTCTCACACCTCCACTCTCCCACTGATTGAGGTGAGATCTTTTCTAACTTCCTTAACTAATGACCTTGCTTCACGATTTATTTTAAAAAGAAGAGAAAACTGACAGGTATCTACTCACACATATTTTACCTTCCCCCCTTTCATGATGGGTTGTCTCAGTTTCTATCTAAGGACAACACTCCCCACTCCTGGTCCCATTGTTTGTACTTGTATACCATCCCTGTGAAATAGGAGAGAACATGTCTATGCTCTCCAGGAGACAGTATTTATCACACACGCTCCTGTTAATTGTGCCACAGATAAATTGGCTTTTTTCCTGTCTTTTGACATTTCTGTCTCTGGTCTCTTATACATCTCCTTTTCTCTATTAGGGACAGTGTTCTTTTAGATTACAGCTCTGATATTATCTGTCATCTCCTCAGAGAAGCCCTTCTTGACTGTAGTACCTGAAATAGGCTTCTGTATTAGTTTGCTAGGACTGCCTGAGTGAAGAGCCACAGACTGAGTAGCGCAAACAACAGAAATTTGTTTTCTCACAGTCCTGGTGGCTAGAAGTCTGAGATTAAGGTGTTGGCAGGGTTGGTTTCTTCTAAGGCCTCCCTCTTTGGTTCAGAGATGGGTGTCTTCTCCCTTTCGCTTTGCATGGTCTCCTCTTCTTATAAAGTTATCAGTCATATTGGGTTAGGACACACCGTAGTGACCTCATTTTAACTACCTCTTTTAAATAGCCTATCTCCAAATACAATCACATTCTGTCATGTGAGGGGCTAAGACTTCGATATATAAATTCTTGGGGGACACAGTTCAGCTCATAACAGCTTCCTCTGGTAACTCTATCCCATTGTGCCATTTTTTATAGCATTTATCACTATCCAAATTTATATTCTTCATTTGTTGATGTATCTCTCTTACCACTAGAATATAAGCTCTCTGAATGGAGGGCCTTCATCCATCAATCTCCTCATGCCTGGAGCAGTGTCTAGCACAAAATAGAAACTCAGTGAGTGTTCACGGAGTAACAGAACAAGCAGAGAGGAAGAACCACAGATGCTTTGTTTCAATCTGGTGAGGTTTTTGTACTCACTTCTGCACTTTTGTGTTTCGTTCTCCAATTATAACGCTTCTGTTTTCTCTTCACATCCTTCCATGCTTGTACCAAGTCAGCCCTCTTTTTGGTAATCCTTCCCAATTCTATAAGATAAATTTATTTTTCCACTGTCTGGATCTCATACAGCAATAATTGCCTGAATTAATTATTTTGGCACACCATATCATTGAAAATTACTTTTAGTTGTCCTTTAACTAAACAACATTTTCCTCAGTTGTTTCCTGTGTTCATTTGTGTGCTCCCTCTCTCCAAAGAGGTAGTGCTGTGCCCAAGGATGTCAACCATCTTTTACTGATCTGCTTCTGGGTATCCTCTTGAGTCCCAAGTTATTCATGAGGCTGAATTAAACAGGTTTGGATGCAATTTCCATTCCTTATTTAGGAGCAGAAGAGCTACCTTTGGGCAAAAGACCATGAGTGGCATTAGCAATTCTGTATGGTATGCTTTCAGAGCCTTTAAGAAAAATCCTCTGCCATGCGTACACATTCCTATCTCATTCTCCCTTCTGCATTTGCTCACAGATGTCTAATGGGAGCTATCTGAGAAAGTGTTAGGCTGAAAAATAAAGCAAGGTATTTTTGACATACAAAAAGCTGTAGATATTTAAGGTAATCAACTTGTTATGGTTGGAGATAAGTACTATACACCCTGTGAAACCATCTTCATTGTCAAGAACAAAGTGTTTTAAAGGCAAACTTCTTTGAGGAGAGGCAAGGTAGTGACTTATATTTCCTGACTGATTTTTTTCTAGAAAACAGACTTAAAGGAGGGTAGGAAGGGAGTGAATGCTTGGGGTGGGAAAAAGGTAGTTGAGGACTAGATTTATACCTAAGCCAGAGTGAGCCCTGGTATGGACTAGAAGACTGAAAAGTGGAAGATGTTTCCATAATTTAGTATCAGGTGTGGTTAAGTCTCTGCTCTAGGGAAGCATGGCTCAAATATGCACTCTGTTAATATGAATTATATGACCTTGGAAAAAATGACTTCTCTGGGTTCCAGAATCCCCATCTGGTAAATGGGGTACTTCTAGGTTTATTGTGAAGATAAAAGTATTGTTTAATAAATATTAATTGCCTGGTAACTTCAAACCTTCTGGAAAATAAAATATAACTCCTCTGTTCCAAAAGTTAAAGGACCACTGCCATTAATAACAAAGCCTAGGATTATCAATCCTTTAAGTATAAATCAGCCATATCCCTTACCTCCTACACTACTACTAAGAAAACAGGTTTATTCCAGCTACCCAAACAGCCTTAAAGTGATGGGCATAATGACTCATGGTCATGTAACATTCCTTTTAGACACATATCAGCATATTTGTGTTTACATTACTGCGTGAGCACCCATAGAACCTCGAGAGGTAAAATAGGATTAATGTTTTAAGAATTTAGTCCTACCCCTTTCTATTTTATTCAAATCAAACTTTTGAAATGATCACTGTTGGGAATTGATTTTCACTTTAAATAGGGATAAGGTAAAGATGTGTGAACAGGCTGGTCCTAGTCTGTGGAGTAAAGCCATATTCTGGAACTGTTTTATTTGGAAACCACGCCTAAGTCACAGCAAGGAAATCATCTGGCATGAATCACATGACCCAGCTTGCAAGTGTGAAACTGGAAGGAGTTGGCATTATACAGCAGGAAACATAATGGGTAACCAGGAGGTATCCTATAAAATGCCCATTAGCTATTCAAGGTGAAAAAATGACTTGCTTACAGCTGAAGCTGGTAATTTGGGTCAATAAAATGGGCAGATTCACATATCTTGGCCGTAAATCTCATGCCATAAATCATGGTCAGTGATCAGACTCTTCTGCATGATTTCCTTAACTAGACTGTAAATAGTATAGTGTTTGTATCTCTCAATAAACATGTAATCCTCAAGTACTTATAATGTCTACAGTGTACATTAGATTAATGGATACATATTTTATATTTTATGTCAACCACAGGACCTAAAGGTACTAGTACACAGAGTCCATTACATATGCATTGATTAATTTTATAGTTTGTTAACATGCTGAAGATGTTTTAGTGGCCCCCAAAATATTAATTTTCTTAGTTTGCAGAGTAATAGAGACATGTATTTGTTCATTCATTTGATAAATATTTAGAGTACCTAAACCAAGCACTACTCTCACCCTTACTTAGCTGAGTGATCTTTGGCAGTTACTTAATCTTTTTGCCTCAGTTCCCTCATATGTAAAATTGAGAAAATAATAGCACTTACCTCCTTAGTTCTAAGTGCTTAGAACACTGTCTGAAACATTATAACCACTAATATTTACTATTTTTGGTTGTAGGAGACACAGTGATTGTATTGCTGCATACCAAAATATCCTAACATTTAGAGGCCTAAAACAACACATTTTTATTCTCTCACAGTTTCTGTGGGGCTGGAATCTGAGCATGGCTTAGATGCGTATTCTACTTCGCAGGTTGCAATCAAGGTGTTCCCTGGGCTCCAGTCATCTCATGGAAAAATTCACTTCGAAGCCCAGATGCGTAGTTATTGGCAGGATTTTTTTTCCTCAGTTGTTGGCCAGTGGTTACCCCCAGTTCCTTACCATTTGGGTCTTTCCAACATGGCAGCTTGCTTCATCAAAGTGTGTAACTTGAGAAGCCAATATGTTAGAATTGGCTAAGAAGACACAAGTCATAATCTTACACTCTAATCATGGAAGTGATATTCCATGACTTTGGCCATATTTATTGACTAAAAGTGAGTCATTAGGTCCAGCCCACACTTATGACACAAAAGTGTGAACACCAGGGGTTAGGGATCATCAGAGGCCATGTTAGAAGCTGCCTACCGTGATGGTGAATAATAAAAACTTGAGGATTACGTGTTTATTGGGGGAGACAAACACTAAAATAATTCTTAAATAAAATAGCATTTAAAAATTGTGACTATGAATTGGAAATACAGTGTTTGATGACAAATTACAATATTGGTACCTGATTCGAGTTGGCATATTTCAAACGAAGACATCTCTGAGGAAGTAATTTTTAGTTTTAGACTTGAAGGATGAGTGGAGTTAGCCAGGGATGGAGCAGGAGGTAGATGAACCCTCTCTGAAGAGTGAACAGATGAAGTGTAGGCCCTGAGATAGGGGAGCACCTGCGGTGGCCTCTCCCTGTGGCTTGGGGTTCTCATAGCATGGTGACTAGTTTCTGAGATAGAATGCTCCAAGAGAAAAAAGCAGAAGCAGAAGCTGCCAGGTGAAGGGGTCAGGCATCTGTTCCACTATATTAAATTGAACAAAGCAGATTATAGCCCTGGATCAGAGCCAAGGGGAGGAATAAAAAAGTCTACCTTCTGACTGGAGGAGCAGCATGCTTGCAAAAGAACCGGCAGATTGGGGCCATCCTTGGAAAATAGCCACAATTGGTGATTTTAGCAAGAGTAATTTAGATTCGAGTTAAAAATTGGATAAGTAAGCAAGAGAGTGTGTCAGTACCTCTTTAAGAAACTTGGGTAGGGCAGGGAGATGAGACTTAGATGGGTCACTGGAAGAAGACGGGGTGAAAAAAGGACTTTAAAGTGATGTTTCCATGTTTTAGGGCCTGATCCTATAGAGAAGAGCTTGAAGGTCATGACAGAGATGGGCTGGTGGATGAAACAGATTTCTGAGAGATGGGAGCGGAAGGAACTCAGAACACAAATTTGGGGAATTGGGCCTTGGCAGGAGAACTTTTTCCCATTGTAACAGAAAGAGAAGAGAAGGTATGATTGCCTGCACCTGGTTGGTGAAGGCTGACTTTTCCATTGGTGTTGGAGATCTCCTGTGCTGGAGACTCAGTAACACACAGAATGCAGAAAAGAAGTATGTGGGCAAAGTGGGAGAACCCTTGGCACTGCAACAGGGTAGGGAAGCAAGGAAGAGGAGAGTAATCCCAGGTGCAGATGCAGCTGAACCCCACTCAAGGAAAGATTTTTGGATTAATTTCTATGTTGCTACCTCAACAGGTTGTTGTATTGCAGGGTTTATTCTCATCTTCTCTCCTGAACAGGAAATAGCACAAGGAATGTTTTCTTCAGTTGCATGATCTCTGTTCTATTGGGCTTCCTTCTGAAGTTAGCTGGGTAAGAAAGGAAAAAAAAAATCCCTTTCAGAAGCAGAAGGATTCTTGTGCTTGTTTCTTCATTATTTGTACCTTTTTCACTTGTGGAATATCTTACTGGCTTCCAGATCAACACTGTATCCTCAGCTTTGATTGAAGGCTTATACAAGAAAACATCTATGAAAAAATGTTGTACAACGTTTACTGACCATTATGATGTCCATTATTTCTTATATAAGGCCCTGCATAATTTACTTGTTCTGAATTTTGCTGTTGCAAGTTTTCATCTTTTGAAGAAATAACTTATTTAATTTGTTGGATGATAAAGTTGCTATAGCAAGTGTTTTTTTGCCCTTTTTTTTTTTTTTTTTTTGCGTTGGTTGTCAGGATCCCAGAACAAAATTTTGTACTACACCACAGTATATATAGATGGTCATGGCATAGAGTTTAAGGCATAAATTCTGAAGTTTTACTTCTCTAAGTCATAGTTTTCTCATCTCTAAAATGACGTAGTTTTGGAGCCTAATTTACAGGATTATTTTGAGGATTAAATAAATTAATACATGTGAAATACACTAATGCTTGTCAAATGATTAGCTCTTTTGTTGTTAATTGTATCCTTTAGTTTATAGTGGCTGATTTGCAAATATAGAACTTCCCAGTTTTCTTGGCTCCCATTTCTGCAGTAAGCCAACATTTGTCTAACATAGGCACCTTTTCTTTCCATTTCTTTCTTCCAAAACATTTTCCACAATATCTTTTTTTTTTTTAGATCTCCCTATCTGCTTGTACAGAAACTAGAGTAGATGGTTTCTAAGGAATCTTCCAGTTCTTCAGTCATATACAGTTTATGATTCTTCTCAATGGAGGTGGGGATAAAGGGGAATAATATGTATTCAAGGCAATATACAATCAATATGAATGGTTGTGAATTGTGTAAAACTGTTGAATCACAGACCTGTACCTCTGAAACAAATAATACATTATATGTTAAAAAAAAAAAAAAGAAGAAGAAGAAGATAGTAGGAAGGGTAAAATGAATTGGGGGAAATCGGAGGGGGAGATGAACCATGAGAGACTATGGACTCTGAGAAACAAACTGAGGGTTTTAGAGGGGAGGGGGTGGGGGGCATGGGTTAGCCTGGTGATGGGTATTAAAGAGGGCACGTACTGAATGGAGCACTGGGTGTTATATGCAAATAATGAATCATGGAACACTACATCAAAAACTAATGATGTAGGGGCACCTGGGTGGCTCAGTCGTTAAGTGTCTGCCTTCAGCTCAGGTCATGATCCCGGGGTCCTGGGATCGAGCCCCGCATCGGGCTCCCTGCTCAGCAGGAAGCCTGCTGCTCCCTCTCCCACTCCCCTTGCTTGTGTTCCCTCTCTTGCTGTGTCTCTCTCTGTCAAATAAATAAATAAAATCTTAAAAAAAAAAAACAAAAAACAACCAAACTAATGATGTAATGTATGGTGATATAACATAATAAAAAAAATTCCATCTTGATAGAGGTTTGGGTTACACAGGTGAATATATTTGTCAAAATTCATCAAACAGCACATTTAAGATCTGCATTTTATGGTATGGAAATTTTACCTCAAAAAAAAAAAAAAGAAACCATTGAACTCAGAGATATTAATGCTGAGGTGTTGAGTGGTAAAATGTACTAACTTTCTTTGAAATGCATCAACATAAAGATGGATTGATGAACAGATAGAGATTTAAAGATAGATAGGAATGAAATAATAAATATTTATTAGTCTCTGCCCCCTAGTTCCTGGCACAGAGCTCCTAAACCCTTGTAAACAGAGGTGCAGGACAATCTTTTGTTCTAATATTTGGTCTCACCCCAGTTCCTCATACAGAAGCTCCAAGACCTTTGCAATTTCATAAGTGATAAAAGTGTATGACACAGAGCTCCTAAATCCCTTGCTATTCCCTGGGTGACAGAAGTATCTTTTGTTCTAATGAGGCAACTTTTGGTGGGCTCCTGGATGGGGGCTGGTCATAAGAAAGACCAAGTCATGATCAGAAACTTGGAAGTTTCAGCTCCATGTCCCCCTCTCCCCTGCCTTGCCTTCACGATGAAGCCTCCATAAAAATCCTGAAACTCTGGGGTTCGGAGAACTTTTCCAGTTTGGCCAACACATCTACATGCTGGGAAGGTAACATACTCCAGTTCCACAGGGATAGAAGCTCCTGTGCTCTAGGACCCTCCCAGGCCTCACTCTGTATCTTCAACTGGGTATTCATCTGTATCCTTTGTCATATCCTTTATTATATAATAAACTGGTAAGCATAAAAAAAATGAATGGTTCTAACTTAATGTAGATGATTTACTTTTGAAGTGGAAAGTGGATATTAATTTACTACTTGTGATATTCTTCTTCCTGTAAATTTTCTCCCTACTTGGTATGAGTGGTTGGGCTGAGCAAACAAAGGGTTTACCAGCTCATATCATCTCATAAAAGGCAGGGTAAGAAAGCTTCAAAATTCTTGGCATGTAGGAATATAGAATCTACAAATATAAACAATGAGATTATTATTTACCATTAGCATGAGAAAAATAATCCAAGGGGATACATATTTGAGCACCCAGTAATATCATTGTCACTTAAAACATTGTGTTGTATTATAAGAACATACTATGAGCAACTCTATGCCAGCAAATTGGATAACCTGGAAGAAATGGATGCATTCCTAGAGATGTATCAACTACCAAAACTGAACCAGGAAGAAATAGAAAACCTGAACAGACCTATAACCACTAAGGAAATTGAAGCAGTCATCAAAAATCTCCCAAAAAACAAAAGCCCAGGGCCAGATGGCTTCCCAGGGGAATTCTACCAAACATTTCAAGAAGAATTAATACCTATTCTTCTGAAACTGTTCCAAAAAATAGAAATGGAAGGAAAACTTCCAAACTCATTTTATGAGGCCAGCATTACCTTGATCCCCAAACCAGACAAAGACCTCATCAAAAAGGAGAATTACAGACCAATATCCCTGATGAACATGGATGCAAAAATTCTCACCAAAATACTAGCCAATAGGATCCAACAGTACATTAAAAGGATTATTCACCACGACCAAGTGGGATTTATCCCTGGGCTGCAAGGTTGGTTCAACATCCGCAAATCAATCAACGTGATACAATACATTAACAAAAGAAAGAACAAGAACCATATGATCCTCTCAATAGATGCAGAAAAAGCATTTGACAAAGTACAGCATCCTTTCTTGATCAAAACTCTTCAGAGTATAGGCATAGAGGGTACATACCTCAATATCATAAAAGCCATCTATGAAAAACCTACAGCGAATATCATTCTCAATGGGGAAAAACTGAGAGCTTTCCCCCTAAGGTCAGGAATGCGGCAAGGATGTCCACTGTCACCACTGCTATTCAACATAGTATTGGAAGTCCTAGCCACAGCAATCAGACAACAAAAAGAAATAAAAGGCATCCAAATTGGCAAAGAAGTCAAACTCTCACTCTTTGCAGATATGATACTTTATGTGGAAAACCTCAAAGACTCCACCCCAAAACTGCTAGAACTCATACAGGAATTCAGTAAAGTGGCAGGATATAAAATCAATGCACAGAAGTCAGTGGCATTCCTATACACCAACAACAAGACAGAAGAAAGAGAAATTAAGGAGTCGATCCCATTTACAATTGCACCCAAAACCATAAGATACCTAGGAATAAATCTAACCAAAGAGACAAAGGATCTGTACTCAGAAAACTATAAAATACTCATGAAAGAAATTGAGGAAGACACAAAGAAATGGAAAAACGTTCCATGCTCATGGATTGGAAGAACAAATATTGTGAAGATGTCAATGCTACCTAGAGCAATCTACACATTCAGTGCAATCCCCATCAAAATACCATCAACTTTTTTCAAAGAAATGGAACAAATAATCCTAAAATTTGTATGGAACCAGAAAAGACCCCGAATACCCAGAGGAATGTTGAAAAAGAAAAGCAAGGCTGGCGGCATCACAATTCCGGACTTCCAGCTCTATTACAAAGCTGTCATCATCAAGACAGTCTGGTACTGGCACAAAAACAGACACATAGATCAATGGAACAGAATAGAGAGCCCAGAAATGGACCCTCAACTCTATGGTCAACTCATCTTTGACAAAGCAGGAAAGAATGTCCAATGGAAAAAAGACAGTCTCCTCAACAAATGGTGTTGGGAAAATTGGATAGCCACATGCAGAAGAATGAAACTGGACCACTTCCTTACACCACACACAAAAATAGACTCCAAATGGTTGAAAGACCTCAATGTGAGACAGGAGTCCATCAAAATCCTAAAGGAGAACACAGGCAACAACCTCTTTGACCTCGCCTCAGCAACTTCTTCCTAGAAATATCGCCAAAGGCAAGGGAAGCAAGGGCAAAAATGAACTATTGGGACTTCATCAAGATAAAAAGCTTCTGCAAAGCAAACGAAACAGTCAATAAAACCAAAAGACAACTGACAGAATGGGAGAAGATATTTGCAAATGACATATCCGATAAAGGGCTAGTATCCAAAATCTATAAAGAACTGATCAAACTCAACACCCAAAGAACAAAGAATCCAATCAAGAAATGGGCAGAAGACATGAACAGACATTTTTCCAAAGAAAACATCCAAATGGCCAACAGACACATGAAAAAGTGTTCAATATCGCTCGGCATCAGGGAAATCCAAATCAAAACCTCAATGAGATACCACCTCACACCAGTCAGAATGGCTAAAATTAACAAGTCAGGAAACGACAGATGTTGGCGGGGATGCAGAGAAAGGGGAACCCTCCTACACTGTTGGTGGGAATGCAAGCTGGTGCAGCCACTCTGGAAAACTGTATGGAGGTTCCTCAAAAAGTTGAAAATAGAGCTACCATATGATCCAGCAATTGCACTACTGGGTATTTACCCCAAAGATACAAAAGTAGGGATCTGAAAGGGTACGTGCACCCCGATGTTTATAGCAGCAATGTCCACAATAGCCAAACTGTGGAAAGAGCCAAGAAGTCCATCAACAGATGAATGGATAAAGAAGAAGTGGTATATATATACAATGGAATATTATGCAGCCATCGAAAGGAATGAGATCTTGCCATTTGCAACGACGTGGATGAAACCGGAGGGTATTATGCCGAGCGAAATAAGTCAAACAGAGAAAGACATGTATCATATGACCTCACTGATATGAGGAATTCTTAATCTCAGGAAACAAACTGAGGGTTGCTGGAGTGGAGGGTGGGGTGGGAGGGATGTGGTGACTAGGTGATACACACTGGGGAGGGTATGTGCTCTGGTAAGCGCTGTGAATTGTGCAAGACTGTTGAATCTCAGATCTGTACCTCTGAAACAAATAATGCAATATATGTTAAGGAAAAAAAGAAGAAGATAGCAGGAGGGGAAGAATGAAGGGGGGGAAATCGGAGGGGTAGACGAACCATGAGAGACGATGGACTCTGAAAAACAAACTGAGGGTTCTAGAGGGGAGGGGGGTGGGAGGATGGGTTAGCCCGGTGAGGGGTATTGAGGAGGGCACGTTCTGCATGGAGCACTGGGTGTTATGCACAAACAATGAATCATGGAACACTACATCTAAAACTAATGATGTAATGTATGGGGATTAACATAATAAAAAAATAAACCATTGTGTTGTGAGATAATCATTTGATTGACCATTTTTTCTAGAATGTTGTAGAGAGAATTGATACATTAAGTAGAGGACTGGAATAGAGAAACTTGTATGTCCTTCCAACTCTTACAATTTTGTTTTTATGATCTTGTCTTCAGAACACTGAATCTGGATTTACTCACAGTGTGATGTCCTCATTTGAGATTAGGTGAGTCATTTCATCATGGGACTGGGGGTCAGGGTCAGCCTCAAACATGGGCAGTCAGACATCTCCCTCTGTATCCTAAGTTAATCCCTCTGAGGCCAACTGTAACTGTGTTACTTTAAAATTTGGCTCTAAATATGCATTCTTTCAGATCATAGCATGATTCTTTTCTTCTCTATATGTAGCTTTATGAGAAAAAGGGTTATCAAAACCTGGCTAAAGGTTGAGTAGGTTAGGCGTACTTTTGCATGAAATCAGGGATTTTTTTTTTCTCCCATTTTGTATCTAGCTTGGCACAAAAGAGAGTTATACCAGAGGGATTTTTTTTTTTTTTATCTCAAGTATCAGGAATTAGCTGGCTGCCACTCAAGGCTTTGAATCAGACTGGGGTCTCCTTAATAAAAGATTTGATGCTTCATTTGTACTGTTATGATTATGTGGGTGTATGCTTGAAGTTAAAGGCATGAGTGTGAGTGGGGGAGGGTTATCTAGAGGCTAAGGAATGGGCGTTAGGAGCAGCTCTTTTTTACCCTGAACCTGCCAGAATGAAACTCAGTCATTTTGAAAGAGCTAGGATACTGTAAATTTACCATTGATTGATTAAGAAATAGGATTTGGTTCCAACCATTAATAAATGATTAAGGACAACAATTTAGGTGATATAGTAAACTTTATTTAACATTTCATGAAATGAACAGTCTATTCAGAGAACTACAAAATGGGGTGGAAGGCAAGAAGCTTTTAAAGGATAAAGAATAAAGAACAAAGAAAAATAGAAAATATCTGGTTGTCTGGGGCCATATAGTCAACCTTGTTTGGATTGAGAAGGAACAAAAAAATAAGTATAGAGCCCAGAGTTGGTTTGGTGTTTGGGGATTGGTTGGCTGGATATTCTGCATTTCTGGTCAAGCAGAGCATTTACAGAGACACAAAAGTTATCTAAGTTTTAGTTTGGTGATATGGCCTCCCAGGCAGGAGTGGCTAATTTGGGTCCAGAAAGTTATTTTAACATATTTGATGCATTAAAAATTGGAGTGTTGGGTTCTATTTCTTTATATTATTCTAGGTGCTCTAAAAATTGAAAGGTGTGGAATTGGGTGGCACACTTTTCCCCCAGTGAAGGGTTAGTGTGTCCAAGTGAGGAGGGGGATGGGAGAGGGCAAGAATCAGAGAAGAGGCCCAGGATTGGAGAGGGGGCTTGCTTCTCAGGGCCTGGCACATTGTCTACCTGCTATATGGTGGCCTCTTGGTAGAGGTTTGTTGATGAATGAATGAATGTATGAAATCTGAATTAATCTGGACAGACAAGTTGGGTTCACTCCAAATCTTTCCTCTCTTTCTTGGGAAAGCTGAATTAAATCCAGCTGTTCTTTAGATTGCCAAGCCACTTTTGAGCAAGTTCCTTTCTATTTCTTCCATTTCTATTTATTTTCCCCTTGGGTGCTGAAGAAATAAATGCTTCACCAGTTATTTATTCTTTATAAGGGTTGGCCCTTTGTACTTGACATTTTCTTAATTTTTCACATTCTGCACATTTCCTTGTTTTTCCTATTGCTCTTCCATTCCCAATAACATCTCCTGATGAGACTCTAGTGATGACATGCAAAGGGATTTCCTATCTGAGCCTTCTTATTTGTCCTTTCCATGTATCTCTGCTACACATTTTTCCTAATAGCAATTTCCTTATCGAAGGCTGACCACACCGCTGACTATAAATGTGACTTTGAAGTTTCAAATGACTCGAGGTGTTTTATCTCCTGCAGAACAAAATTTTTCAAAAACAGAGATGTGCAATTTAGCTCTTTCTCAGAAATACTATGAGGCTTTTAGAATGTGTGCATATCAGCCAGATTCACTGACCTGATATGACACTTGACCAGCTGGGTGAGAACATATTTCAAATTTATACAACACAAGCAGCAACAACATGAGCAGCGTCCTGGCACCACTAGGACATGATTAGAGGAACTAATATGGAGGAACTCAGAATGGGAGCAGCCCCAGGCAGCTTTAGTCAGCGTAACTTAAAAAGAAGATCCATTAGCATGAGTCAATTTTAAGAAAAAGAATAAAACTCCCCATTGTAAATTACTCTAGAATGCTATTTTATCATTTCTTCCAGTTCTTGTTCACATACTATTTTTAAAATACTAATGATTATAAGATACATGCAACTTTATATTCCATTATGTTTTTTCCCAAGTTTGTTTAAATTCCAGTTAACACTGTGTAATATTAGTTTCAGGAGTAGAATTTAGTGATTTATCACTTATATATAATACCTGGTGTCATCATAAGTGCACTGCTTAATCCCCATCACCTATTTAACCCATCCCCCCACCGACTTCCCCTCCAGTAACCCTCAGTTTGTTCCCTATAGTTAAGAGTCTGTTTTTTGGTTTTTCTTTTTTCCCCGCCCTATGTTCATTTGTTTTGTTTCTTAAATTCTGCATATGAGTGAAATCATATGGCATTTGTCTTTCTCTGACTTATTTTGCATAGCGTAATACTCTCTTGTTCCCTCCATGTCATTGCAAATGGCAGGATTTCATTCTTTTTCATGGCTGTAGATGTGTGTGTGTGTGTGTGTGTACCACATCTTCTCTATCTATTCATCAGTTGATGGACATTTGGGTGCTCTCCATAGTTTGGCTATTGTTGATAATGCTGCTTTAAATATTGAGGTGCATGTACTCCTTCAAATCTATATTTTTGTATCCTTTGGGTAAATACCTAGTAGTGTAATTGCTGGATTATAGGGTATTCTTTTCTTTTCTTGACCTTTATACCATTACATTTTCTTTGTTGTTATAGTTTACCTTGTTTTTGCCCTCATTTACCATATCTTCACCTTTCTTCTTAAATATACTAGCTAATATCATTATTACTATAGCCTAACTTCTGAATCACTGTGCAATACAATGGACAAAACCAACCAAAGCGCAGCCATAGGCAAACTTCTGCTATTGGTCCTTCTCTTCCTTGTTCTTCTTTGTCCTCCTCCCCACTACTGCACCACTAGACACCACTAGTGCATTTTACTGTCTCCCTTTTTCTTTCTGGTGCACAGACTTGGATTGATTTAATGAGCCACACTCCTCAGTTTCTAATATCATAATTCATCTAGGCATGGCCCTATTTTATGACCTTTCTTTACCTTGTCCTGACACTTGGGTCCCATTCACAAAATCTCCTTACATTCAGGGGGTCATTTTGTGTATTCCTTGACTAATCAGATATTTCAATGTTTCTCAGGCAAGTCTTTCCTCTTTTTGGGAAAGAGAAAATTTCCTCATATTTTCCACTTCCATTGGATTGGGCTAGTTAGTGATTAATACAGTAGAACAATGGTTCTGAAATTTTAGTGTGCTTGCTGTCACCTGAAGGGCTTGTTAAAACAGGTTGCTGGGCCGCACCCTCAGAATCTCTCATTTAGTAGGTCTTGGGTGGGGCACAACGACCAGCATTCCAGGTCATATTGATAGTGATGATTGACTACTCTTTGAGAACTGCTTCATTAGAGAATTTCTAACTTTTTAATCAAGGCACAGGTGAAAGAGAATTAGAGATAATTTAAGGAAAAGTGATATTCCTGGGGTAAAAAACACAAGGATTTACTCAGTATATACTGTTCTAAAGCTGGAAGTCACTGCTGCTATCAGCCATATTCCATCCATCCAGGGAGGAAGTATGTGCTTTCATTGTTTATTAGCCATGATGCCAGGTTTTTCCTTTCATTTGAGTTATAAGTAAAATCCTACCTAATCCTATAAGAAAGTCCAAAAACTTAATTGCATAATGTCTAGAATTTTACTATTTCCATGTTAATGAGAGCTGTGGAGAGCCAAATGGTAGGATAAGAGTGTGTAGCCAGTGGCCTCATAGCTAGATGTGTGTTAATTGCAGGCCAATTATCTGTGGGCTCCACTGTAGCATTTAGTTATATTTAATCCTGGGGCCATTCAGACTGGGGCAATCAAAAACTAAAACTTTTTAGATGTAGCATGCAAAAATCAGCTGATTTGGGCTAGCCCTGAAAAACAGAGGGAGGGGCAGTATCTCTGTAAGATGCTGTTTGGGGAAAGTTAAAGAGATCTTCACTTACCTCTCTTCTGCTTTTTGTAGTTCTTTCTTGCTATAGATATTTATTGCAAAGATGAAAAAGTGCACCTAAAGTTAGCCCAGGGCCAGGTACATAGCAGATGTTCAATAAGTATTTGCTGCATAAGTGAAAAAACGAACAAAAAAGAGGTAGATGCGAAGCTCTGTGGGACTGGAGAGTGGGGTGATGACATCGCTCCTGATTGTCTTTGTCAACACCCGAGGGGTCCTCGGGCAGTGACATCCTGCCTCGGATATCACTGCAGTCACCATTTTCCCCAACCCAGACATGGGCAGTGATTAGATCTAAGTGTACAATGCAAATCTGCCTGAGAGCATGACGTGGTAAGGTAAGCTGTTAACAATCGTTAACATCTTGGTGGGAATTTGAGTTCCCCACCAAATGGGGTCAGAGCATTTTATGGCAAAAGGGAGATTTGGGGCCTGATGCACTTCCTAGGCAGGCTGCCACCCATAGACCCCCGGTGTCCAGGCTCCTGGAGGAAAGATGGGATGCTCAGAGAGGGTGCCCTGGATGGGGTGGGAGCAATAAAATTTGCCCACTTCTCAGGGATCAGCCCTGCTGTTAGGATTCTTTATGCAGGAGTCCTCAAATCACCTAGAGGGCTTTTGTTAAAACACAGAGCACTGGCCTCCATCCTCAGGGATTTTGATTCAGTACATGTGGGTGGAATCCCTGAATTTGTTTTTCTAACAAGTTCCCAGGTGATGTTGATGCTCCCAGTCTGGGGACCACAATTTGAGGCCGATCAATTTAGTCATTTCTGAGTGAAATGCAAACTTTGCAGTTAACATTTTATCTTTAGTGATGAGGGTAAAAAGATTAGAAGTTGCTGCAATATTGTATTTTAAAGAATGGGTTTAATTGATTCAAATTTACTAAAAGTGTGTTAAAAACCTCCTGTTCCTTCCTGCAAGGCATATAATTAAATTTTTAAAATTATGATCAGGTCCAAATAATAAATTAAAAACTAGAGTTGTTTTAATTAAGAAAGAAGATTAACATTTGTTACATAGTTGGGGGGGCAGAGAATCCGTGGCTATGTATTTTGGAGCTTTATTATCTTTCAGGTTTAGTATATAATGATTTTCTCACTCCATTGGATTTCATTAGAAAAGGAAAACCAGTCTCCCTAATCATAGCTAAAAACATAATGTGGCCAGTCCATTTGTGTGTGTGTGCATGCACACATGTGTGCACACATAATCACAGGCAAAGGAGACCTGTTGTAATATTTGAATAACACAGATGTTTTAGATAAGTGTGAGTCAAGGTAAATATTTAAAATTTCCATCTTAGCTTGGGAAATCCAGCACACAATAACCAGAAGTTTTCTGTAATAGTAAGCATCTTATCGTTTACATCCCTTTTATGTTTTAACAACAGTTGCTTTAATGTACGTTGACCCTGATTTTAATCTAAGTAGACTCGGTCTTATATTTATTTTCCTTTTGATAAACAGCTATGAGGAGAGGATGCTTTACATGGGTTTTATGACAGTGATAATAACAGTAGTCATAATTTATATTAGCTATCTATTTGTTCAGGATATAGTTTTGTACAAAACTTGTTTTTTTCTGAGTACTATAAATAAATCAAGTGCTGCTATCAGCTCACTAAAGTTATAAAGTCGCTTTGAAGTACTCAGAACAAATATTATTATTTCTATGTTATGTATTGGATCCAGGGATCCTGGACAATAAAGCTGGTTCCCTATATTCACTCAGGCTGGGTTAATTGTAAATCCAAGAAGAGTTGATCCAATAATTTTAGCCAGTTTCATGACCAAAACACGTTGGCTGCATGGGTGATCAATATGCAGAAGTAGGTAAGAAACGGACTAAGAAGCCAAATCAATTGAACACTATTCTAAGCAAAAAGATCAGTTCAAGCCAAATTAATTGAACATTATTGTGGAGAAAGTAAAAATCAACTTAGGGTATTATAAAGTCATCCTAAGTCTCTCTCTGGTATACTCTTCACTACACAAATACTTAGATATGTTAAGGGCTACAGGTTTTTTAGGATCATATTTACTTTTCAAAAAGGGAATTGTGGAATTACTTAATTGGGGAATTTCCCTAATGGTATATGTTTTAATACAGAATACAGTCATTCAGCTGCTTCTGTTGTGGAAGGAACATAAGAGAGTTGAACTTACCATAGATTTGAAAGATTAAATAACACCCATTGATAAAAATAAGCTTCCAGATTTTTAAATTTGTATGTTTTATGTATTTTATTTTTATTTTCAGAAATGAAGCAAAATCTAAGATAGAAAACCAACTCAATGCTAACTTATTTGAAACAGACTAGGAATTTTAGAGAAGTTTAGTGATGAGGGAAGGAAGCGAGAAGGTTGTGGGGTGGGTTGGGGAGTGAGCTATCCACCTGGCTTTAGAGGAAGGTACTTTTTGGATCAGTGTTGAGGAGGGAAGAACATTTCTACAACTGTCCCCCAGGATAGGCACACACCCGAAGACCTCCACAGTCTCTTTGGCCCCTGTGGACAATTGTGAGATTGTGAGGTCATTATTATTATTGCCATTGTTGCTGTTCCTTTGGTTGTTACTGTTCTTCATCTGCCTAGCAAGCTCTCCCGCTGTCTTGTCTCTAGCTACAAGAGTATGTGAGCCAGCCACTTATATTACCCCAGCCCCGGGCTCAACACCAGTCTCAGTGGAATGTGTGATACAAGGGAAGTCCAAGAGCATCCTGCCCTGTTGCCAATGGGCACGTGAAGCTAGGGCTGCTACTAGCCACACCTCCTGCCAACACAGACCACCAACTTCCAGAAAAAGAGAGTGAAGCCAGCATATGAGGAGAAGTAGTAATGAGCAGATATGAGAGATGAATGGAGAGAGAATCCAGGAGACAAAGAGTCCTTGGTGTGTTGTTTTTCTTCAATCTTGAGCCTACCCCAGTAAACATCAACAACTTCCTTTTTTGCTTAAGTTAGAATTGGGTCTGTCACTTAAATGAAAACAGGTCCTAACCCAGGTGTCCTTCCTAACTCATACCTCTCACCTGTCATTTCAACTACCAAACTGGTACTGGAAAATAGGTTTTAAATGCTAGTTTCTGAATATTCTTTCTTTTCACAAAAATTTCTTTGGCACTATTTTCTCCTGTATTGAGTCTATATTTCTTTGGCTTAATTTTAAATCAAAAAGAATATTACTGGTTAGCTTCCAGACTTTCAAAACACCAAATGATCCAGGGCATAACCTAGGAATAACTAAACGTTGAATGCCCTAATCCATTTTGAAAGCTGTAAAGAGTTAGTCTTTGAGAGTGACAGAATTCTTAATGTTGTCTAGTAGGAGGTGATTACCATCATTCATGACATCTGGGCTGAATCTAAATTTAAATTTTGGACTCATATGAGCTCAACCTGCAGGACTTTTCTTGGGGAGAATGGGGGCTTTCAGAAAAACTGAAAGTCTTTCAACTTAAGCTGTTGCAGACCAGAAAATGGACTAATTTGATAAATGCCAGAGTTTACTGTTTTGACATTTCCCAGGTGGTTCAGGTAGCTCTTTTGGAGAACTTTGCTATTCCCTGGATTTCTTTAGAGCAGTTTCCAAATCTTCATCTGGTTTTCAGGGGCTTGGTTGGTGAGCACTCATGGAAATGCCTTCTTTAAAGAACAGAGATAGCCCGATCCAGCATGTGTTGGGCTATCATGATTTATTGCTTAATTATCTGGGAGTTGGTAGAGTGCTTTCTGCTAAGCAGATTTTCCTTTTTTTTGAACCAATTAGTTTCATTTGAATATATTCAAATTCATGTGTTTTTCATTAATTTGCAATTAACTCATATCAAGATGTTATTTTACAAGAGCAATTTAACATCCATCAAACCATCTGAGTATTGTTTTTTTTTAATATGCTCAAAGATCCTTTCTGACCTTAGAAGACATTAGGCATGTTATCAAAGGCAGGGATGCACAGGTGAAGACGTTGATTTGGCTCAAAGATGAGAGTGGAAGATCACAGTAGGCACTGAATGAAGAGCCACTAAAGTTTAACCGAAGAAGTAGTGAACTACAAATGAAAACCTGGGATCCAATTTAGCTAGTTGTGAGATGATGAGCTTTCTTTGCCTTGATTTTCTTTTCTACATAATGGGAATCACAGGGGTTTTTTCAGAATATAAAATTATAAAAACCTCTTGAAAGATGGGACATAGTTCAGTAACAGTAAACATGATGATTCTTGGTCCATCAAACCTTTATTCTTCAATGGTGATGGCAGCCTTACGTGAAGTTGACAAGATTGCTTGCCCCTACCATGTACTCCCCAAGTTACAAGCTAACATGGGTCATGTTTCCCACTTTCCAGTACCTTTATTATATATGGCCTTAATGCACATTTTGTGGTTCAATTGGATAAGTACAAGATTTTGAGTCAAAGAATTGCATATGTTTGAGACCTAGAATTGAAGGCAGGCAAGTCAGTTATCGTGTTCATTTGATGCTTGTAGGAACCTTCTTGGAGGAACATGGGGGT
The DNA here is from genome assembly GCF_011800145.1 of Mirounga leonina. NCBI lineage: Eukaryota > Metazoa > Chordata > Mammalia > Carnivora > Phocidae > Mirounga > Mirounga leonina. Next base: position 34,288,639 of record NW_023270451.1, on the reverse strand, counting down.
AGATAGGGGGTGATATGAACATGTGGGGAATTTGCTTATGATGCATAACTATTACCTGTCAGAATCAGAAAAATGGGAATATTTTTCAGAGCCATATATTCAATATATAAATATTAACATATATTGAAATATATGAATATTGAAATCTAACAAATGCATTGAGATAATTTTTACTGGATATTGTTAGAGTAGTCATCATTTATCCTACTTCGGTTTTATCCTTATTACTCGGTTGAAAAAGAGCATCCTTTTTCTTATTAAACTAGGAAGAGTCTCATGATGTCTTTTTACCCAGAAGAAACTTGAGAGTGGAGGAGAAGGTGTATGCGGCTGCAGGGAAGCCTAGGCCTTCCTAACCTAGCGACCCCCACAGGGTTACACCTCAGTTTTTCACTTGGGCTCCTACATGAGCCTCGAATTTTCCTGGCCTTCCTCTCCTTGTTCCCAATGAGCCTACAGGCTGCCTCCAGAATTTTCCTTCTAAATTACAACTTTGATTATGTAATTCTACAGAACATAAATTTTCATGACTCCACAGTGACTATTCAATTAAATAGGAATGTATCAAACTGACATTCTGAATTCTCTAAAATATGATTTGAACTTTTTTAGATGTTTGATAAGATGCTGTAGTTTTTTTTATGTATGCTCTGTCAAATTAGATTACTTGCTCTTCCCCATATATTGTCAGCTTTCTTTCTTCCGAAAGCCATTTTACTCAAATACTTCCTATTGAATATATTATGTAAGTCTTATCTCAAAAAGCCACTGCCTTCATTAGTCTGCCATGTTCTCCTAACAGCTTTCGGTGTAAATGGGGAAGAGCCCGGCTCTGGTGTGATGTAGTATGAGCCTTTCAGAGACAGGTCTGGGGCCTGTCATCTTTGTTATTGATAACCTCAGCCTTGATCATGTAGTAGGCCTACAATGAATATTTCTTGAACTGAAAATTGAGTGTTAATGCTCTCTTCACCTTTTCTTTACTCACATCATTATTGCTATTCCCTAGGATCGACCTCAGTCCTCCACAAATTCTTCATTAAGCTCAGCCAATAGCTTCCCTCCTGGAAGTTGAAGTTTGACTTCAGACTCTTATATCCTGCCTTTTGTTCCTCTTACCTGTTTTCTCATATGTTCACTCCACTCCTCAAACTGCATTTTAAATTTCCTAAAAACACAGACTAGGTTGAATTCGAAGCACCTGGAGAGTACCTTGTTATAACAGGTGCTCAATTACTGGTTATTGATTGATTCATCCCAATGGTAGGAGAAATGTCCTAAAAGGAAGAGACCAATTTTGTCACTTGCTATGGCTGGATCTCCCAGAAAGTACAGATGCTGTAGACCGTTGGTAAAGAAGCACGAATGACCTGAAGACCAGAGTGTAGGCTTGATTAATTTATAACAAATCATTATTGAGCAAATTCTATTTCTCATTTTTGGAAAGATTCAGGATACATTTAGGCTATTTAATTTAAACTAATGTGAGTTAAAATTGTCTGGGCTAGTTTGCCAGAGATTAGTAAGTGAAACAATGGAAAGTTCTCAGCTTTATCAGGAGTGAAGGATTGTACTGTTGGATTAATTCTTCCTTGGTGGATGGTGCCTACAATTTGGGTAGCTGCCACCAGTTGAATGGTGATGGCTGGTAGTTAGAATGGGAGGTGCATATCAGTATCCCTGGGGACTTAACATGTTCTAATACACATTCCTGGGCCCTACCCACTCTTGAAGTTTCTAATTCATATGGTTTGAATCAGGAAACAAACATGAGCTTGTGTGGAAAAGTTCCCAGCTGATTTTGATGTACATCTTCAGAGGGTATTATGCTAAGCAAACTAAGTCAATCAGAGAAAGACAAGTATCCTATGATCTCACTGATATGAGGAATTCTTAATCTCGGGAAACAAACTGAGGGTTGCCGAAGTGGTGGGGGGTGGGAGAGATGGGGTGGCTGGGTGATAGACATTGGGGAGGGTATGTGCTATGGTGAGCCCTGTGAATTGTGTAAGACTGATGAATCACAGACCTGTACTTCTGAAGCAAATAACACAGTATATGTTAAAAAAAAAAAAAAAAAAGGAAGATAGTAGGATGGGAAAAATAAAGGGGGGGGGAATCAGAGGGGAAGATGAACCATGAGAAACTAACTCTGAAAAAGAAACTGAGGGTTTTAGAGGGGAGGGGGTGGGGGGATGGGTTAGCCTGGTGATGGGTATTAAAGAGGGCACGTTCTGCATGGAGCCCTGGGTGTTATGCACAAACAATGAATCATGGAACACTACATCAAAAACTTATGATGTAATGTATGATGACTAACAATAAAATAAAATAAAATAAAATAAAATAAAAGCCATTGATTTGGAGCGTTGGTGCACAAGAATAGGTTTTCTTCAGGTAAGGATACCTGGAACCAAAGATAGAAAGCAAGAAGCACTTGATTTTGCTATTTCTATATAGTTATTTATGAAGAAATTATAGGTATATTGATGGGCTTCTTTTGCTTTCTTATAATACCGAAGTTAAAGTCAGAGAAATGCACATTCCTAAGTATAGAACATAGGAAGTATTTTGTAAGTAATAACGGATGTAAGTTCTGAGTATTTAAGAGTTTTTCTTTTATCCTAAATGAAGGTCTTTAGTATTTGTTTTCTGTTATTGGAGACTTTTATGGCTTCAAGGTGCCTTTCCAGCTATTCCTAACTTCTATTCAAAGGAGAGGTGTGATTTTTCTTCCAGAACGCTCCCTGTTGCTCTGCAACCCTTAATTCTTGCTCTGGCCTGCTGCATGGTTCCTAAACCCTTGGATTCATTCTCTCTCTCTCTCCCCCCACCTCCAGCTCTGAATTGCCTTCTAAAAAGAAAAGTGGTAGTTTTGGACCTAGACTTGTTACTAATTTCCTCATTCAGGCCCCATTCAGTTTATTTTACTGTCTTCTTTAAATGGGCTACACATTTTTAAATCTGAATGCTTAAGAATCATCAAACAAAGCTGTTTTTAAACATTATATAGATTATATATGGCTGTTATTAGTATGAACTGTGCTTAAAATTTTCTCAGGAAACCACAAGCATTCATCTGGAGGGAGGTACAGCACTGAGTATTCTCCACATCTGTGCCATATGGATGCTTCTCTGTGAAACAGTCTTTCACTCAAGTCCTTTTGGTTCTTATGCCCACTTAAATGGGAGCTTCTGAGTAGAGTTTTATTTTATGAGTGTTTTATCAAGACTGAAATTCCATGAACATTGATTGAGTGGGTCATATGCCAGCCATTGTGGGTGGATGTCATTCAAATATTTTCATATCTTCATACATTGCGGGAGATCAGCATCACTGCTTGGTGAGCATTTCCTCTCTCATTCAGCTAAGTCAGCATCTGTTTGGCTCGCTAGTCCATGGCACTGTGGCTTACACCACAGACCCTGTAAAGGAGCCAGATTCAGGGCATCTGTCCATAATTCCTTCATTCGCTGTGCAGGGTGCTACGATGGCACACCAATGCTGTTGCTACATTTACTAAATAACACCAACTGCTGTGACATTTGGTAAACATACCCATTTACTTGCACATAAATGCACTGCCTCTGGAAACATCGGCATGCACTTGCAAATCCAACAGGTGTAGTTAGGAGTCAAAGCTCAGTTGAGAAGTCATATGATTTTTTTTTTCTTTCAATTCTGCCTTCACCTTTGTTGATTGGAAGACTTTTGACTTCAACCAACATCCTGGGTGGATTCTATACATTTCTGGTCCATTTTGATTATTGTAACTCAGCCCACTTTTCCAATTTTCAAGCTCACGTCTAAGCCAAACTCCACATTTTTTTTGTTCCATCTCTCAGGCCAGAGGACCCCCAGTGTCCTAGAACAGGAGGAAGGAGAGGGGAAGGGACCCTATCTTAGATTTCTCCCACCTGGTTGATGATGTTTCTGTACTGGCCTTTGGTGCCCTTCTCACGAGCAGCATCTCACGGGCAGCCTTCTCCTGGGGCACAGGCGTGTGGTCTCCTCACTACCTCACTCTCTGATGTTGGAATCCCATCTTTTCCAGCTCCCCTATTCCCCCACCCCCTACCCAGCAGTCTAGCCCCAGTCACCTGCTGCCATAATCCAGCCTTCAGCCAGGACTTGGTAAACAGCTTTCTTGGAAGTTTCCATGAAAGACAGCTGGAGCACAGCTAATATCTGCATGGTCCATTTGGCGCTGAGGAAATCAAGTATCTTTTTTACTTCAACAGTGTCCTCCTTCCACCATAATGCCATCCTCTTTTTTTTTTTCCTTGCTCAAATAGGCAGAGGCTAAGCTTACCTACAAATAGCCATCCCTTCTTGTAGGAAAGTTCTCTTGGAGTTGTTCCTAACCATCTTCTTAACCTTCAGAGAAGAAAAGCAACCTCCACTTGGAAGAGGGGCATTCCTTCTCACTTGGTATTCAAGGCCAATGTCTTCACCTCCTCCTTTGTTTCTTGTGTAACAGTCATTCCAACCTTGCCTGCAATTAGAACCACACGGGGAACTTAAAAAAAAGCCAATTGCCTAGGGTGTTGCCACAGCCCAATAAGTAATTTTCTCTATGGGAGGCATCCAGGCACCAGATTTGCAAGCTTCCAGGTGATTCTAATGCGTAGCCAATGTTGAGCACCCCGGTGCACAGACTAGAAGTGGGGGTGAGCCTGAGTGTTCTAAGCCTGGTTTTGCCACCTCTTCGTAAGACCTGGCAAGGGTTGCAGGTGTTGCAGGAGTCTGGAGGTGTTGATGTTCCTTTTAGAATGTGGGTAACTTCTCTTCTCTTTCCGGCTGTGGAGCCTAGCAAACCACTCTGGAAAAAATTCCCCTCAACTTCTTGTTGAGCAGGATGAAATGACATCTTGAGTATAGAAAGTGAAATGGAAAAGGGCCTTGCTCCTTTCTTCAGCTCTGGCCCCTATAAGGGAGGGGACCAGAACCTGAAAGGGCACCAAGTATTTGTGCTGTGAGTGAGTTATACGGACGGGTGTGGGCAGCTTGTTTTCTCCTCCTTCATTTCCAGGACAAATAAAAGCAGACACTGCATGTGGCTATTTTTGTTTGTTGAAGGAATGCACAACACTGAGGCTTTTTTGTTGTGGCTTTGACTAGGCATGGTTTGCTTGTAGTGAGAGGCAGAGCGCGTGTGGCTGAGGAGAGGGAAAATTCCATCTGTGAAAATGAGGAACACAATCAACTCTAAGATTTGTGGAGCAAAGGAAGCATTTTGATACAGAGATAGCAAAAAACCTCAGTGACTGGGATCTGGAAAACCTGTCTTGGCTGTGTAGGAATAGAAATTTTAAAGTGGAAAGAAACTGGGATTGAGAGTCAGCAATCGCCTTGACCCTGCCGCTGTGGTTAGTAACCTAACATGTAGAGTCTACCTGAGCCAGCCTGGGAACTGATTTTGGCTTTGCCGCTGAAAAGGAGAAGTCTCTGAACTTCTCTGTGCCTTAGTTTCCTCATCTGTAAAATGGGGATCACAGTGGCACCTACGTCAAGTTTGTTATGAGGATTAAATGAATGGATATTCTAAAATGTTCTATGTAAGCAGTTGTTAAGTAAAAAAGAATAATTAAATTTGAGCAACTCATTGGATCTTTCCATTTCCTTATCTCTAAAATGCAAAGCTGACTGTCTCTGAGTTCCATCCTTCCAATACAATCCAATGATCCTACACAAGTTTGGTGCTTTTCCCTTTCCTAGGTTTTTTAAAAATGCAATTGCAGTAGATTAAATGTGTCCCCTAAAATTCATGTGTTGAAATTATACTCCCCAGTGATGGTATTGGGAGGTGGGGCCTTTGGGGGGTAATTAGGTCATGAAGGTATAATCTCATGAATGGAATTAGTGCCCCCTGGTAATGAGACCCCAGAGAGCTCTTTGGTCCTCTTGCTGCCATGTGAGAACTCAGCAGTCCACAGCCTGGAAGAGGACATCACCAGAGCATCCTGGCCCCCAATCTCAAACTTCCATCCTCCAGAACCGTGAGAAATAAATTTCTGACTAAGACAACAATTAACAGGCAAAAATAGCTTTGAAACTAAATAGGGCAAAAGCCTCACCAATGGGATTAATAATAATATACCAGAACTTTGATTTATTTAAAAAAGTATTATGATAATTATCACATAACACTGATTTGCTATTCAGGGAAATTGGTTTTTGAGATAGAAACAGTTTATTATAATGGATATACCATGCAGTGATAGAATTGGATGCTGATGAGGACAGGTCCCCAGTGTGTCCTCCACATCTAACTGTCAACTCAGGCCATCTGGCCTCATGTGGTTGTTCTCAACGTTCTTCCTGCCTGGAATGTCCTTTGTCTCCAACAGCACTGAAGAGAGAGGACTATCCTTCTCTGATGAGCTCCCATGCCTGCTTTGCCACACAGTTGCCTTGATTTCTTTAGTTGGCAATGACAGCTACCCTTTCTGAGCTCCTTCTGTCACATGTGTTGACCTCTCTTGTGGAAATCTGCAGATTGTAGGGCTGCATGGTACATGTGTGGTGACTACATCATAACAGATGGACTTCAAATGAAAGAATTTGGGAGGAACAATTTGTATTCTTTCAACTTACATTAAGTAACAGTGGCTTTTTTCTTGGTAATGAAGATGCTCCTTTTCTACTGATTGTGGTGTTCCTGCTTTATAAGTAGGTACTTCAGAATATTCAAAATTATTTGATTACAGGTTCTGTGGTAAATAGTTTTTACAAGTAGTTCAACTCATTTGAAGTACCTTGTATAATATACCTAACAAAATATAATACCCCTGTAGTATATGTATATTATATATTTTAATGATATCTGGTAGAGTATGATTTTTACATGCTTTTCCCCTCTCATTTTCCTTACAAATTAGAAAATATATTTATGCTTGGGTCAGGAAGTTGTAGCAAATTTCTTATGTTTACAAAAAAACATTCTGTCTTTTAAAAAAAATTTTGACCACAGTGGTTTTGTTATTTGATCCAATTTTTCTAGTATGCCAAAGTGATGTCAGTTGAATCATGCACAAAGTTATTTTTTGTCTTATTAGTCATAGACACCAGGATGAAACTTTTTTTTTTTAATCAATAGAGTTCTATTGCAAGGGAGAGTGAATGTAGACACCAAAAAATTTTGGAGATTCTGAAAAAAGCACAGACCTTTTTTTTCTGCTGCTGAGTTATTTATAGATCTTTGGGGAAGCAGGGAGAAAATTCTATAACATTGATTCTCCAAGTAGTTCCAATCTTAGGTGTGAAGATTCAGTTTCTGGCTGTGAAGAATCATTTATCTGTCCAGGAACAATAAATAGTTATTTTTTTCCTCTGTAATTCATTGTTGTGAAGATGACTTTAGGACCCTGAGCTCAATAGCTTGGCAAGCCCTTTGGATTCTGTTACATTTTCCAGAATGCCTATGTTTAATATGTATTTCTTAATTTAACTTGGCTTTTTTTTTTTTTTACATTTGTAAAAAAGATTTATTTATTCCAGAGAGAAAGAGAGAGAGAGCAAGAGAGAACATGACAGTGAGTGAGGTAAGGGGGGAGAGGGACAGAGAGAGTCCTAAGCAGACTCCTTGCTGAGCTCGGAGCCCTATCTGGGGCTTCATCTCAGGACCCTGAGATCATGACCTGAGCAGAAACCAAAAGTCAGATGTTTAACCAACTGTGCCACCCAGGTGCCCCTTAATTTGCCTTACTAAAAGAAAAATTTATCTAGACATATGGCAAATATTTAAACACTGTATAATAGGATACAGAAAAAATATGTCTGTTGTCCTCCTGGGTCGTCATTTACCCCTAACTCCTAGTCCCTCCTTGTACATTCTCCCATCCCAGCAGACAACTGCTGTTACTGATGCCTCAGGACTCGATTTAAATTAGAGGATTTTCTGGCTACCTGACTTAAAGTGCTCCCCCAAGTCACTCTGTCTTTAGAACACATTATTTTATTATGACACTTTTCACTACCTGACATTTTCTTGTTTATTTTGAGTATTTGTTTATAATCTGCTCCCACTTCTCCTCTAAAATGTTCCATGAGAGGAGGGACTTCCTCTGCTTAGTGCTGCATGTTTTTCTCCTAGAAGTTCACAGGGACCAGGGATGCCAGGGAAACTTCTCTTTCCTAAAGAGAGACCATTCCCATGATTTCTGCAGGTCAGAGAAAAATCATAAAGCTGGGGAAATTTGCAGAGAGCTATTTGGGACTTTGTTCCTGACAAGATGGTAAGATGAACACAGGATAGTACCCCCTCAGTGATTTGCTCATCATAGACACTCAGTAATATCCACATGCTTCTTTAATAAAGGAATAAAAAATTACTGTTGGCCCTCACACTCACACACATACACACACACACACACACACACGAAGTGTGCCTAAAGAAATAAGTGTGCCTGTTAAGTGTTTGCTGAACATTAATATCCTTTTTGTAAGCTTTATTAAGGTATAATTGATGTACAGTTATAATCACCACCACAGGGTATGATTTGATGAATTTTGACAAAAGTATATAGTTATGTAACACCTATGATGGTGATAAACACCATTTCCATCACCCTGAAAACTGTCTGTGCCCCTTAGCAGTCAGTCCTCCTGGTGACCACTCCTCTGCTTTTCCTCACTGTATTACCTTGTGTGAATTCACCTAGATAGAATTACATAGTATGTATTCTGTTCTGTTTTCCTGTCACTTAGCATATATGCTTTTAACATTCATCCACGTTGGTCATGTATCAGTTAGCTCTATTTTATCGTCAACTAAGATTACATTTCATGAATATACCACATTTTGGTAGCTATTTGGGTTGTTTCTAAGGTCAAGAGTTGTGAATGGTTAACCCTCCCCATCAAGCTACCCAGTTGCTGCCACAGTTTCATGAATCCTTTATTTATAGTAAAAACATGAGATTCCTGGTCCACCAAACAAGGGCAATGTATTCTGGCAACAGCACAGTCAGAATCTTAACATTTGTGCCTGTTTCCTGAGCCGCTATTTGCAGAGGTTGAGATGTAGAGGGCCAGGCAATGGTTGCTTCATAGAAGAGAACTCCTGAGCTTAGGGAACTCGAGTCTTTTCTTTTATGGGCAGTAAACCTGTCTTTTGATGCAGAGGCAGGCATTATCTTTATTGTATTGGGTAGCAAAATATACCCATCCTTTCCTTAGAGGGGGAAACTCTATCTTCCAAGGCTCTTTGTTCTATATGAGTCTATATGTGTCTTATATGTTTGTTCTACATGTTCTAGAGATCACTGGAAACAAAGGCAGTCACTGCCTCGATTTGCAAGAACACAGGAGGTTCCAGGGGGAATTTAGTGCCCAACATCCTGGTTTTGTCTACTATGAATAAAGCTGCTGTAGACTTTAGCATATACATTTGGTTTGAAGGTGGCAAAAACAGAGGCACAAAGGCCGGTTCTGTTTGTAGTCCAGGAAAACCTGTGTCCCCTACTCCAGCATTTAAAAAAAAAAAGCCTGGGGCTTCACTGTTGAGTCAGCTGGTCCACAGGCAAGGACTGCACTATCATTGGCAAACAGATGAAATAATGAGTTGGAAGGACTCGTGGCATTTGTGTGGACATACGTTTGTATTTATCTTGGTGAGATAGCTGGGAGTGAAATTGAATTGAGTGGTCAGGATGTGTTTGACTTTATAAGAAAATGCCAGGTTATTTTCCAAAGTATCATCTTGCATTACTAACAGCAGTGTTTGAGATTTCCAGTTGCCCCATGTCCTCACCAGCGCTTGCTATTTAAAATTTTTAGCTCTTCTAAAAGGTGGGTTGGCATTTTGCATTGTGAGTTTTAATGTATATTTTTCTAATGACTAATGATGTTGAATAGTTTTCATATGGTTTTTTCCCCATCTATATATCTTTTGAGTGAAGTGTCTGTTCAATTATTTTGCTAAAATTGTGAGTGGTTGGTCTTATTATTGAATTTTGAGAACTCTTTATATGCTCTGGACATACTTTCTTCATTGGATACTGTTGGGAGAGAATTCTCTTTGGAATTCTCATGTTTCTGCAGATTTTACCAGCAGAGACACTGACGCCTATTATTCCAGACTCTGTTTTTAAAGGTGGTTGTATAGCAAAAAAGCCTTGGACAATTGAGATAGTGTCTTCCTTTGGGAAAGGGAAAATTTGTTTGCTAAGGTAACAAAGAGTATCTCCCAGGTTTGCTTGCTGCTCTTGAAAAAAATGGGCTTTTCTAAGCTTGGAGTTACTGAGGGGTGATGCAAATCCTCTCCATGTGCAGTGTCTGCTGGGGCTCAGCTGCACGTCACCCCTGTAGGTTTTGTTCTGCTGTGAGTAATGAAGTCCTTTTTTATGATGCAGGAGTCTCAGGTCCTCTGTTAGAATCCATGAAACCATGGCAGGCTAATGTGTCGTTTTGCTGTGAGTATAAAATCTCAGACCCTTCATAGCTCTTGACAGATACAGGTTTTCCCAAACATTTTTCTCTCCATCTATGGCTTGCATTTACATTTTCTTAACAGTGGCTTTTAAATATTTAAATTTTGATGAAATCAAATTCATTCTTTTTTTTTTTTTTGCGAGAGAGAGAATGAGAGCACGAGAGGGAGGAGGGTCAGAGGGAGAAACAGACTCCCCGCCGAGCAGGGAGCCAGATGTGGGACTCGATCCCGGGACTCCAGGATCATGACCTGAGCCGAAGGCAGTCGCCTAACCAACTGAGCCACCCAGGCACCCTCTTTTTTTTTTTTTTTTTTCCTGTTATAGTTCTTGTTTCTTGTGCCCTGTAAGAATAAATCTTTGTTTAACTCAAGGACAGAAAGAACTTTTTCCTCTGTTTTCTTCTCAAAGTTTTATAACTTTAGGCTTTACATGTAGGCCTGTGAGTTACTTTAAGTTAATTTTTATGTATGTTGTGAGGTTTGTTATTATTTTTGCATAGGGAGTCAGTTGTTCCAGTACCATTTGTTGAGAAGATTATCCCCTCTCTATTGAATTTCCCTGACATCTTTATAAAAATGAATTGGCCAAATATGACCTACCTGTATTTATGTATTTTCTGTTCTGTTCCATTCATCCATATGTATATATTTAAGTCATACTATCTTGATTATTGAAGCTTTATAATAAAGTCTTGAAATCAGGTAGTATAAGTTCTACAACTTTGATCTTTTTGAAAAATATATGTTCTAGATCATTTGCATTTCTATAGAAATTTGAGAATCTGCTTGATAGTTTCTATAAAAAAAAGGTTTCTGAGTTTTTATTGGGATTGTGTTGAATCTTTAGATCTACTTGAGAAGAAATGACATGTTCACAATACTGAATCTTTTGCTTGATTAACACAATATATTTCTTAATTTCTTTAGGTCTTTAATTTTAGCAGCAATGTTTTATATTTGCCACTTATATATCTTATACATATTTAAGGTTATCCCTAAATATTTAATATTTTCTGGTGCTATGGTAAGTGGTAATGCTTTATCTTAAATTTTAATTCCCAATTGTTTGTTGCTAGCATAGAGAAATACAATGGATTTTTATAGATTGACCCTATATCTTGCAATCTTGGTAAACTCACTGATTTTAATAACATTTCTTTATGAGTAGATCTCACAGGTTTTTCTACATAGGCTATCATATTTTCTGGGAATAAAAAGGAGTATAATTTCCCCCCTATACATATACATTTGATTTATTTTTCTTGCCTTATTATCCTGGATAGGACCTCCACAACAGTGTTGAATAGAAATAGAGTGGACATCCTTGTCTTGTTTCTGAACTTAGGAGGAATGCACTCAGTCTGTCAGTATTTAGTGTGATATTAGTAGTAAGTTTTTCATAGATGCTCTTTCTTAGTTTCAAGAAGTTCTCTTAGTAGTTTGCTGAGAGTTTTTAAAATGAAGGGATGTTAAATTTGGTCAAGGCCCTTTTTTGTATCTGTTGATTTAATTATATGGTCTTTCCTTTTGTAGGCTCTAGAATTAATGAATTGCATTGATTGATTTTGAACATTAAAACAGCCTTGTGTTTCTGGAGTAAAACCAAAATATACAGTGTTTTATTCTTTTTATATAGTTGGATTAAATTTGCTAAAATTTTGCTGAAGAATTTTGTGTCTTTGTTCATGAGATATATTGGTCTTTACTTTTTTTAATGGGATGTCTTTATCTGGTTTTGGTATTAGGGTAATGATGCCCTCATAGAATGAATGGGGATGTGCCTACAGTGCCCCTCCCCCCACTTTATTTTTTTCCATGAGAATTTGTGTATACATGGCATTTTTTTCTTAAGTGTTTGATAAAATCAGTAAGTAAAACTATCTGGGTCCGGGCTTTTCTTTTGTAGGAAGTTTTGAAACTATAAATTCATTTTCCATGATATAGGACTATTTAGGTTATCTCTTTTTAGTGAGTTTTGATAGATCATATTTTTCAAGGAATTTAACCATTTCATTAAAGTTGTCAAATTATTATCATAAAGTTGTTTATAATTTTTCCTTGTTGTCCTTTTACTGTCTCTAGGTTATATTCCCCACTCATACTGATTTGGTAGTTTGTGTTTCTTTCTTTCTTCCTTCCTCCCTAACTTCTTCACCCCTTTCCTCTGTCTTTCTATATTATTTCCTGTGTTCCTCATTCTTTTTTTTTTTTTTTTTAAGATTTATTTATTTGAGAGAGAGAGAATGCAGGGGATAGGGCAGAGGGAGAGAGAGAATCTCAAGCAGATTCCCACTGAGCATGGAGCCTGACCCAGAGCTTGATCTGAAGACTCTGAGATCATAACCTGAGCCAAAATCAAGAGTTGGAAGCTTAACAGACTCTTAGGTGACCTGGGAAGAAACATTTTAATAGCACTGTTATGTGCATTACTTTAAAATTTACTGGCAATTTCCTCAACATCTTATGAGGTATTGGTAATTTCCTTAGCATTTTATGTGTAAACAGGAAGAATTATTATTATGTATATTTAGTATTTAGGGCATTAAGAATTTAGGTAATTTTCCAAGTCTGTGCAAGTAATCAGGATTAGAAGATAGCTTTTGGGTTTTCCAGGTAAATTCATTCTCTCAATCCTGATCTCTGATGAGTTACATGGGTGAAAAACTGTTTAAGAGATCTTTACTCTCTTGTGCTATTCTGTGGGTATCTCATTTTGGTTAATTTGGAAATAAGTTTGCTCACACCTCCTTAATTTGGACACAGTTGATTTAAATGGTCAGTTTACTATTCCTTAAAAAAAAAAAAAATGCAAGGGCATTGGGCTAGTCATGGGAATTAAAGTATGTTAGAATAATCTCCTGTGCAGTCAAAAAACCCTATTGCTCACATTATTATCACTTTTCCAAACATTCAAAACTATGTTTTAAAGAGAATGGAATTATTCAGAGAAGTTGAGTATATATTATGTGTATATTATGAACACATATATATTTGAGAGAGATGGAAAGACAAGCTGTTGATAGGGCAGTAAGGACTGTAGTGGTCTGAGGTAATAGAGTTTGTTTTTAATGCCAGGGGTCTGGAAGGAAAATGAGGGCAACAGTGAAATTGGGTTTGAAATGTCTTTCCTAATGATTGATTTGTTATGAAAAACTATTTCTCACTCACAGATGAAATGTTACTATCTTATGAATTTTATAGGGAGAAGATATTATGCTTCATAATATTTCATACATGGAAATTGTGGTTTTCTTCTAAGTAATTTTTCACATATAATAAAAAGTCTGCAATAGGTGTTTGCTGGCATTGATTCATCTCCTGATGATTCCATCAAAGATCCAGGATCTTTTTATCTTTCAGCTCCATGGTTCTTATTTTGTTATCTTTTGTTCTTAGGATTGCTGCCTTATGGTCACAAGATGGCTTCTGAAGCTTCAGTCATCTAAGGATACCTTATTCAAATCAGAAGCTGGAGGAAAGAGCCATGCCTCAGTGTCTGTTCCTTTTTAACAGGTACACAAAACTGGCAGACTTCCCTCTACATTTCATGGCCAGAATTAGATCATGTGACTATTCCTAGTTGTAAGGAAGGCTGGGAAATAAAGGAACAAAATTGTTATGATTGACTCAGTCTAATCATAGACTATCACTTGAGTCTCGGCACATTTCGACCCTAAGGAATAAAGTGTAGGAGCTAAATATTGGGTAGCAACTAACAGTTTCTGTCACATAGGGTCATACTTTTATCCTTTATTACTATGATTTAAGGAGTGCTCTTCTATAAAATGCGGCATTTTATTTATTCACTAAGAAAGAATTACCCTGGGGGGCACCTGGGTGGCTCAGTCAGTTAAAAGTCTGCCTTCAGCTCAGGTCATGATCTTGGGGTCCCGGGACCGAGCCCCATGTCAGACTTTCTGCTCAGTGGGGAGTGTGCTTCTGCTTCTCCCCTGCTCTCTGTGCTCTCTCTCTCTCTCTCTCTCACTCTCGCTCTCGCCAAGAAAGAATTACCCTGTACTCTAAAATTCTTTACAAATGACAAAATGCCTCTGTGAAGTATCTTTATTTGTTGGCTTTCTGTTCCTTCTACATTCATGGAGGAAAATCTCACTAATTTGTCAAAGATTTGATTACAGATCCAGAATAGAAAGGAAATAAAATCTACCCCTCAAAATATAGAAATACAGATTTTCATAAAACTTTCATGAAAGCAAAAAAATACTCTGAAATTTAAGCTATACGGTAGCACAGGAAATATTGGTGCTTTCACTTGCTTGATTCTAGAATCTTTGACAGCAGATACCAAGGGTTGGGGTCATATGTCTGTGTTTCATCATTTAATCATTGGAACACTGAAGTAAGTCTTTGGAAATAAATTTAACAGATATATAGTAAACATCCACTTTATTTGAGGAACTGTGGTAGCACAATGGAGATAAAAGAGATGCAAATTCAATTCTTCCTTCAACCTTACAACAAAATGACATGAATTTCTTAGTAATACAGGGTACACAGTATTTGAAGTCCAAACAGTAAGTCGGAGTTTTTTGTTACCAAGACTACCAACTTTGATATAAAGCCGTAAGTATAGGGCTAGCTGGTCGGTTTTAAACAAAATAGATAAAATTAACAAACATCACATCAGAAACACTTTTTCTAATTTGGGAATATAGAGATAGAACAAATATTAGTTGATAGTATTTTCCTACTTTCAAGCCAATAATTTGGGTATTCTAAAGCCATAATTTAAGTTAGAGGCAAAAGAAATAATGTTACATCTAAGAGATATGTTCACATACAAGTTATATTCTCTGTTCATTCTAGAGGCATATGATTGAAGAAAAATAAAGTGTCTAGGCTCATAGACATTTATTTTGAAAATATGATGATCTGAGCCCCATGCTAAAGCACATGCCTGAAAGATCTTCTCCTCTCCATTTTAGAGATGTGGCAACTGCATCTCAGGCATCAGTCACTTGGCCAACTACTCCCAGGTGAAAGTCATGATGGCAGTTCTGGCAGCCCTAAGGGGTGGGGATAAACTTTCTAAATTCATTTTGTACTGTTAGTATAGTAGGGCTCAACCCTGGCTCACAATGAGTCACCTAGAAAGCTTTACAAAAATATTAGAGCCTGGCCCCCGCCCTATACCAATTAATCCAAATGTCTGGTGTTGGAGCCCAGGTATCAGTGTTGTTTAAAAACAAAAAAACCTCTTCAGGTGATTCTGTTGTGTGGCTCAAGTAGAGAACCACAGATTATGCTGTAGAGCTGAAGATAGGATTAATTGAGTTGTTGAATCCGGGTGATCCACAGCCAGCTGGTTCTCAAACATTCAGCTCATGTGGTATTTCCTGACCTGAATGTGAATATAGACAAGTTTTTGTGTCTTATTTGAAGTATTCTTGTCCTGAAGCATTACCTTTTCTAGCCATTCTTCTTTCTGTTTGCAAATGACTCACGCTGAACAGTATACTTATTTCATGTTGCAACATAGTCCTTCACATGGTTGTCCCAATGCCCCATTTATCTTTGTGGTCTTGGGCACAGCTTGGAAACTTAGAACAATGCAAGTCATTTAGACATTGAAAACATGATTTCTGGTAATGCTTCAGGAAGTATTTTAAAGTTAATTTTCATGTTCACAGTGCCTTGGACTCCTTTATGAAATAGACTGGTTATTGGCAAGGAGAGCGGAAAACTAGGTGGAAGGGACTCAGGCTAACACTGAGCTCTGTGTGATTGGTCTTGATTTAAATGCTGGAAATGACAATTGTGTCACTTACGGCTTTTCTAATTCTGAATCTTTCTTTCCTGGAATATTTATTTTAACACTATCTGGGTAAAAACTTGTAAGAGAGTTTAACTCATTCTTTTTCAAGGAACTAAGAGTCTGGTGTCCGTCCTTCCTTCCTTCCTTCCTTTCTCTCTCTCTCTCTCTCTCTCTCACACACACACACACATACACACTTCTTCCTTTTAGATAAAATGGGGAAAAGGGCAGAGAGTAATTCTATTAGATATAGTCTGACTTAGGACAAATTGTCCAAATATTATGGTCATTTCCAGCCTGTCTTTACTCAAATCTTAGGTACACTGCTTTTCATGGTCTGCGATTCATCACCCCTAGTCCTCACTAGTTTGAGCTTTTGTGCTAAAATGACTTATTTGAATACCAAACATACTATTTACCAGGCATGGGACTTTGGACAAACTTCTTAATTCCTCTGAGACTTAGTTCATTCATCTCTAAAGTGAAGGTAATGTTATCTATAGCTTACCATGGCTGCAGGAATGAAAATGAAACAATTTATGTAAAGCACCTAGTACAAAGTTTGGGACATGATATTTCCTTAATAAGTGTAATTTATCCTCTCTTCATTCCCCTTCCCTCTATCAAAACATATTTTCAGGAAGAATCTGATGTCATTCATTTTTACATGAGTAATAATTTTTTTCATTTCCTACAGTATTGTATAGAGTTATTTTTTTTCATTTCCTAGAGTATTTTATAGAAGTAGAATTCTAATAATAATAATAGTAATAATAATAAATAGATAGTTACCATGCTTACCACGTACTTTGCTATGAGAGTTTTTGGTGAAATGACTTACCCTCTATATAGAAATTTAGTACCAGTGAGTGGGGAAAGGTTACTTGTGTGTGTGGCTGGTTGGAGAAGTCACTCCATGTAGGCAGCTTTCTACTCCGTATACAAGACCAATGTACCCCAAGTCCCATTCAGTGATGTGTTTGTGCAGGTGGCAGCTAATGACCATCACAGGATGACCTATCATCAGAGTTCTATCCCAGCTAATTCAGGGTAAGATTAATCATGAAAATCAGGATCTGTACGACACAGGCTCTGGGAAAGAAATTAGGCTGGACTTCTATGAAGATTGTTACAAAGAAGTAAGGATAATCAGAAAAATGGAAAACACGATCTTCAGCCATGGGTGCCCTGATAGATGTACGACAACACACGCTGGAGGATATGGGAAAATGTGTGCAAAGGAGCCTTAAACTGTCATTGAAATATTTCTCAAAGACATTCCTGCTGGGGTACTTGTCAGAAGTGCCTGAAGTCTATTTTTCTGGAGACATGAAACCCTTTATTCAAGGACCTGTAGAGAGAATGCAGACAAGGCTTTAGATTCTGCACTCTCATCCTCTTGAGGGCATACCTTATTTACAAAAGGAGATTTAGATTACATGATCCCATAAAACTTGGCATAGAGAAATCAAAAACAAATATTTATTCTACCAAGGACGGGTTAGCAGTGTTAAGGTAGTGAGACTTACCTTGCACAACCTTAAAGAAGTTTACTGAGTTGTTAATGGAATGATGTTATCTGTGATTAACAAATGTTAAGAAACGGCTGTCAGATTTCTGGTAAATATTTAACAGCACTTGTGAATCAGACAACAGAAATGGAATAAATTCCTTCCCCCTTTGCTTCCCCACCCTCTGCACCCCCCTCCCCCCCAGCCCAAAGCCACATTTTTCTTTTGGCTCAAAGTCAGTTATAATAAGATGTTATTCAAAATAAGACTTTTGCCCCATGGAATTGGTTTCTTTGTTACTGTGTATCCTCCAGGTTTTTGGGTCAGCACGATGGGGAAAGTGACAGAACCTCAAAGTATCCTCAGGTAAGTTTGCTCTATTTTGTTGATTCCTATAAAGAAATATAATATCCAGTTTTTACTGAGAATATCCTAAATACTGCTTTAATCCTGATTTGGACTACAGAAAACTGAAAGTTCTTTTGTTTCTTCCTTTTTCTCTCTCTATAATGTGTGTGTATATATATATATATATATATATATATATATATAGGTGTCTGTGTGTGTGTTTGTATACATTTTAAAAAAATATTTGCAACTTTATTGAGCTTCCTGAACACCTAGACAAATCTTCCCTCAACACATGACTGTGTTGTACTGAAACTTCTCTTGGTGTCAATTCTACCTGGGTAGTTTCAGCTCTTTAATAGCCTGCAGGTGGTGATAGTTGATGTCACGGGTCCAAAATATTGGCATATGACTTCAAACAAGAGATCAAAGCAGATTTCCAAAGAAGTTCCAAGTGTGTTCTGTAACTGCTGGCAAAGAGTATCACACATTCATGATTCATTAACTGTATCTACACCACATAAAACAAAGTAGAGATTTCGTACTTGCCTAGTCATTAATTTGTTACCTATCTACATTGAGAGAAAACATTAATTAGGCTAATTGGTTAATTGACAGATGTCTACTTTGCTTTTTGTTTTATAGATGGTCCTAGTATGTAGATGCCAAAAGGGTTGTTCTATCCATGTGCACAATTCTTAGGGTGCACAAAATCCATGTGCACAAATCTTTTTACCTGCCTTGCCAAGTTCTTGATCCTGATATCTGGGAGGTATTAAGCAATACAGAAAATTTATTTATTGCCTGGGAATTGTTTATCATGGATGATTTAATACTCCTGAAGCATGTATACTATTAATTTCTGCTTAAGAATCTCCAACAAAGCAAACATTTACACAAAGAGGGTGATTCCCTTCTGGATGGGGGGATAGACCAAGCCAGCAGTACCAAAATAGATATGACTCTGTCTGGGTCTCTAAGACTTTAATCACTTTTAATGACTGTACAAGTTGTGTCAGGAGGAAGGAAGATGTGATGTCCCCATGTGGCTATGCAATATATCTTGCTTTTGATTTACATGGCTACAATAGAGGGACTATACTGTGGCTTTTCCCCTAACTCCATTTACCAGCTCTTAGTAGAAAGCCATAACTGGTGTATTTAAAAACACTGAGAATAGGGCAAGGCAAAGGAAGAGGAAGGATGTTTGGACAAAAGAAAATTTCCCACAGGAATTACCAAGAATTCGTTCCAGAGAGGAAGTCTTTCTCATTTGCTTCTTGCTCATGGAAATCTTTTTACCTGCCTTGCCAAGTTCTTGATCCTGGTATCTGGGAGGTATTAAGCAATACAGAAAATTTATTTATCAGCTGTGATTCATCTTAATTATGAAAGAGCAGAGAAATCAAAGTTATTTTCCTCTCCTGAAGGTTCAGGATATGTAATGCTTAATGGCCTGTTCCCTACTTAGAGCAAACACATCTATCAAATGTGATATACTAATTGATAAATCACACACTAGGGCCAAACATATTCTGAGAAATTAAGATTCTCTCTTGACACTATAACTTGGCTCTGATTTGAACCAGATAAACATCAGTTTTTGCTTAAATGCCACATTTGGAAAGTAAATAGAAATATACAGGCAATAAGTGATCTCTTCAACTCTCACAGATATCACTGGATTTAGGGTAAGAAGCCTTATGCATTTGGGGCCCCTCTCTAAAATCAGTGCCCTTCCGAAGGGCTTCTGACCCAGTGAGTTTGAATTTGATGGTGGGGTATCTGACTGTTGCAAGGAAACAAGAGAAAGGCATGGAGTCTGCCTTCCAGAGGTAGCTCCTAGTCCAGTGTGAGGAGCATCCTTGCTGCATGGAATTAAACCTACACTCTAACACCTCAGAGACCACCACACTTGAACTGTTGGAACTAAACCTTAAGAGCCAGGATGAATATAATACACATGATCCGCAGTCATGTTATTTATTTTAGTAACCATGAATCAGCAATGATAGAAATACTCTTTTTTTAACCTCTTTGAGATCTGAAGAAAGAGCGAACAGCTGACTCATGTCGCTAATGGAAGGCTTCAAACAAGGTACCTAATGAAGACAATGTATTGAGTGGTTTTCTATAGGAAAAACAAAACATCTGGTACTTTTTAATTAATAAACTAAATTTAAAAGCAGTTTTCTTTTTTTAATTTAAATTCAATTAGCCAACATATAGTACATCATTAGTTTCAGATGTAGAGTTCAATAATTCATCAGTTGCGTATAACACCCAGTGCTCATCACATCACGTGCCCTCCTTAAAACCCACCACCCAGTTACCCCAACCCCCAAACACCTCCCCTTCTGCAACCCTGAGTTTGTTTCCAAGAGTTAAGAGTCTCTCATGGTTTGTCCCTTATTTCTTCCCATTCAGTTTTCTCTCCTGTCCCTTATGATCCTCTGCCCTGTTTCTTATATTCCACATATGAGTGAAACCATATGATAATTGTCTTTCTCTGATTGACTTATTTCATTTAGCATAATACCTTCCAGTTCCATCCATGTCGATTTAAATGTAAGTATTCATCCTTCCTGATGGCTGAGTAACAGTCCATTGTATATATGAACCACATCTTCTTTATCCATTCATCTATTGAAGGACATCTCAGCTCCTTCCACAGTTTGGCTAAAAGTAGAGTTTTCTTTCTCTCCAAATCCTTAAAGTTATGAGGATATTGTATTAATCTCATTTCTTTGTTGGAATTTAAGATTTTAGCTATCTTTAAGGATAGCTTTTGATATATTTATAGAATTTTTCTAAATAGAAATATTTCCAACTTTTGTAAATGTCAAAGCCACACTTGGCTGTCTCCTACATCCTTAGAGGTGCTTGTCCCTTGCTTACCACCTCATTTTTCCTACAGGGTCTGGCTGACCTTTGTGTGATGAAACCCATGAAAACCAGACCCTGGTTAAGAGCAGCTAGACCCTGTGAGCAGTTAGCATGTGATAGCAGACCATGCTTGCCAGGGATAGGAAGCAAGAATTTAGGGATTATGGCCATACATTTGATGAAGCTGATTAAATCTGGAAATCAATGAATAATGTATCTATTGAGTAATTCAATTTTTTTTTAGCATGAGCATCTACTATGTGTCAAGCACAGTTCTGTACTATCTCTTAGTGCCCTTGACCTCATACACTACAATATACCCTGAGTCCTTCCTTTATCGCCTATATTGACAAGAGCATAGTCTTAATGAAAATAGGAGGACTTTAAGGCAAGAGTTCCAAGTTCATATTTGAACACTGGTCCTCGCTTGTGTGACCTTTTGCTACTCATGTTACCTGAATCTCAGAATCCTGATTTATTTATTTATTTAAAAGATTTTATTTATTTATTGGACAGAGAGAGACACAGCGAGAGAGGGAACACAAGCAGGGGGAGTGGGAGAGGGAGAAGCAGGCTTCCCGCTGAGCAGGGAGCCCGATGTGGGGCTTGATCCCTGGACCCTGGGATCATGACCGGAGCCAAAGGCAGACGCTTAACGACTGAGCCACCCAGGTGCCCCTCAGAGTCCTGATTTATAACAAAAGAATAAAAGTCTCATATTTAAAATAGTTGGCAAGCTCAGTAACTTTTTCTGGAGTTCTCATTTTATACATGAGGAAAGTAAGGGAAATGGGAAATGGCAGAGTAAAAAAGAAATAAAGAAATGGAGGTAAGTCTAGAAAATACTATTTATGAGGGGGAACGAAAGCCTGATTATGACAACTGCGGCTTATGAACCAAGATGGGATGGCTCACCTGGGAAAGGACTTTGAAGGCAGACTGCTAAATGAGCCAGTTGTAGCCCAGCACTGGGGTCCAGACTTTCCTGCCAGTGTGTGTGGTCTGATTGATAATAAAAGGGCCATTCTGATTCTATTTGCCAGAACCATCTGTCACAGGACAGAGCTCCTCCTTTGTGTATCTGGAAGAGTAGGCCTGTGTTCTTGGTGAGAGAACAGGTCGTTGGTATAGAACGTTGCCCTATGCCAAGTAGGGAGTTTTATATCTAGGGTCTGTGGGACCTGAATCATAGTTGGGAAGTATGCTGCAAAATAGTCTTGGGCATGACCTTTCCTTTCTGCCAAGGATGCATGAGTTTATATAAAACTGAGAGAAACAGAAGGTGCTAGATAGGCAGGTTCTTGGAAGGGGAAGAGATCACTTGTTAAATGCTTTTTGTTTTTCCAGTTTTTATCTCTCTTCATGTGACATAATGCTTCTTAATTTGTTTTGAAAAGTGGACATACTCTGCTTAGCTGTCACAGGGTTATCACTGATCTGGCAGGAGTCCAGCCAAGGATGAACAATAGCAGTGAGTCAAATCAGGGCACTGTTGGTTAAAGCAGAGTGAGTGTGGAAGTCTCTGGGATCCACGGAGGTGGTTAGGGCCCAGAGTTTCTGAGGTCAGAATGCCTGCTTCATAAATGGGGTTGAATAATGATCCCAGCACAGAATTTGTTCATATTCTACCGCTTTGTTATGGCCCTTAGGGATGGATGCCGAGATGCAGCCTGCAGCCAGAAAGTTAAATATCTACAGGTGCAATTTAACCCTGATCACCAAAACACTAAAATTGCTTCCACTGGCAGGCCAGGGAGGAGTGGAAACTATGGGGAGGGAGATAGTCTGAATGAAGAGAAAGAATGCATAAAGTGTGTAATCTATGCAGAGGAAATTGAAAATTGATTATGTTCAGATGGTTCATGAAATGTTGATTAATTCCAACAATGATAGTAGCCAGTTGC
Organism: Mirounga leonina; assembly: GCF_011800145.1. NCBI lineage: Eukaryota > Metazoa > Chordata > Mammalia > Carnivora > Phocidae > Mirounga > Mirounga leonina. Next base: position 34,265,781 of record NW_023270451.1, on the reverse strand, counting down.
AAGAATGATGTCCTTCAGCACATGCTAAAAACTAGTTCCCATGCCCTGTGCTAAAAACTAATTGAACTAGTTTAAACTGGAGGGGTGGGCTTAGAATAGTAGATTATCTGGAAGAACAGCAGGGAAGGGAGAGTACACATGCAAAGACAGAGTTAGGTGGGTAGACCAGTGGTTGGAGAATAAGGAAGTTCTTTTCTGATTGTTTCTAATTTTAGTGAAATAGGAAACCAGGTCATCAACTGATGGTGAGAGGGGGAAGGGTCATGGGAAGTATGACCAGGAAATGAGTGGCAGAGGGAATAAGATCATTGGAGGTGAGGTGGTCAAGGAACTGCAACTTTTTTGGTCCTGAAATCAGGCAGTGTGAGCACTCGCTCAGTATTTGGTATTCCATTACCTGAATATGGTATATATCTCCATTTATTTAGGTCTTATTTCATTTCCTTCATCAGATCTTGTAATTTTTAACATATAGACATTGATCATCTTTTGTTAGATGTATACACCATAATTTCATGCTTTTTGGTTCTATTCTCAATGTACTTTAGAAAAAATTTTACTATAGTAATTTAATTTCCAGTTGTTTATTGTAAATATATCAAAATGAAATTGAATTTATATATTGGCCTAGATCTGTGACACTCTACTAGAGTTTTTGTAGACTCTTACAGGATTTTCTTTGTTTTCTCCAAATAGTAGCTTTGTTTATTTTTTTTCTGTTCTAATTCTTATACCTTTTATTCATTTATTTTTCCTTATTTCACTAACTACAACTTCCAGTATGGTGTTAAATAGAAGTGGTGAGAGTAGTTACTTTTGACTTTTTCATGATCTTTTTTTTTTTAAAGATTTTATTTATTTATTTGACAGAGAGACAGCGAGAGAGGGAACACAAGCAGGGGGGGTGGGAGAGGGAGAAGCAGGTTTCCCGCTGAGCAGGGAGCCTGATGCTGGGCTCGATCCCAGGATTCTGGGATCATGACCTGAGCCGAAGGCAGACGCTTGACCACTGAGCCACCCAGGCGCCCGACTTTTTCATGATTTTAGGGGGAAAACATTCAGTCTTTCTATATTAAGTATCATTTAGCTGTACTCTTTTCATGGGTGTACTTTGTCAGACTCAGGAATTCTCTTTTATTCCCAGATGTCTGAGAATTTTCATGATTAATGGATGACTAATTTTATCAAATTATTTTTCTGCATCAATTAAGATAGTCGTATGGTTTTCTTCTTAAGTCTGTTCACGTAATGAATCATACTGATTGATTTTCTAATGTTGAACCAGCTCTTTATTCCCAGAATCACCTCACTTGGTCATGATACATTATCATGATACATTATCATCATTTGTACATAGTGCTGATTTTATTTGCTAAGATTTTGTTGAGGATTTTTATGTCTATGTTGATGAAAGATAATGGTTTGTAGTTTTTGACTCATTTCAATTTCTTCATCTGCTTTTGGTATCAAGATAATGCTGGGCTCATAACATGAATTAGAAAATGTGCCCTTCTTCTCTAGTGTTTGGGAGATTTGGGGTATAATTCATATTATTTCTTTCTTAAGTATCTGGCAGAACTGACTGCCAGTCAGTTCATCTGGTCCTAGAGTTTTTCTTGTTGGAAACTTTTAACTACAAATTTAATTTCTGTAAGAGATGTATACTTATTTAGATTGTCTGTTCTTGAATAAATATTGGCAGTTGGTCTTTCAAAGAATTTGTCCCTTCCTTTTCAGTTGTTGAATTACTGATATTTATATCTTCTCCCTGACTTGCTATTACTTTCTCCCTCTTTTTTTTTTTTTTTTTGGTCAATCTGCTTAGAGATTTATTAATTTTATTCATCTTTTTAAAAACCCAGTCTCATTGATTCTATTATTTTCCTTTCAATATTTAATTGATTTTTCTCTTTTTTTTTTAAAAAAAGATTTATTTATTTGAGACAGAGACAGAGAGCATGAGCAGAGGCAGAGGGAAAGGGAGAAACAGGCTCCCCACTGATCCAGGAGCCCGACATGGGGCTCAATCCCAGGACCCTGGGATCACGACCTGAGCTGTAGGCAGACGCTTAACCATCTGAGCCACCCAGGTGCCACTGATTTTTCTCTTCTAATTTTTATAATTTTCTTCTACTTACTTTGGGTTTAATTTGTACTCTTTCTAGTTTCTTTTTTTAAAAGGATTTTATTTATTTATTTGAGACAGAGAGATACAGAGAGAGAGAGCATGAGTGGGGGAGAGGCAGAAGGAGAGGGAGAAGCAGACTCCCCACTGAGCCAGGAGCCTGAGGACACTGAGATCATGACCTGAGCAGATGCTTAAGCATCTGAGACACCCAGGCACCCCACTTTCTAATTTCTTAAGGTAAAAGCTAGATAACTGATTTGAGCCCTTTTTTTCTTTTCTAATATAAATATTTAATGCTGTAAATTCTCTTATGATGTTCTCTTTGATCCATGAGTTATTTATAATATTTATGTCTGTTTAATTTCCAAATGTGTGGGAATTTTCAATATCTTTTCATTACTGATATCTAGATTAATTACTTTAGTATCATAGAACAGACTTTATATGATTTTAGTTATTATTAATTGGTTGAGATTTGTTTCATGAGCCCAAATATGGTCTACTATTTTGTTGAACGTTCCTTGTGAACTTGAAAAGAATGGATATTGTGCTGTTGTTGGATACTTTGTTTTATAAATACTGATTACCTCAAGTAGGGTGCTAGTTTTGTCCAGGTCCCATATTCTCACTGATTTTCTTGCTACTCATTTTATCAATTACAGAGACAGAGGAACATTTAAATTTCCAGCTCTAATTGTGGATTTGTCCATTTCTGCTCTCAGGTCTATCAGTTTTTGCGCTTGCATTTTGAATCTTTGTTTTTAGGCACAGATACTTTCGGGATTGTAATGTCACTCTTTAACACTAGAAATGTTCCTTGTTCTGAAATCCATTTTGTCTGACATTAATAGAGTCACTATATCTTTCTTTTGGTTGGTGTTTGTATGGTATATCTTTCCCATACTTCTGCTTTTAACCTATTTGAGTCTTTAAATTTAAACTGGTTTTATTGTAATCAGCATATATTTACATCTAGCTTTTTTTCTCTTTTAATCTAAGAATCTGATTTTTATTTAGTTTGTTTTGACCACTTTCCTTTAATATAATTATTGGTGTGGTTGGATTAAAATCTACCATCTTGCTTTTGTTTCCTTTTTCCTTTTTTCTTTGTTTCCTTTTTCTTCTTTTTCTGTGTGTTTTTGGATTATTACTGTTATTATTTTTTTTAGAGAGAGAGAGCACACCTGCCACAAGCAGGGTGGGTAGGGTGGGTGTTGCACAGAGGGGCAGAGGAAGAAGGAGAGAGAGAATCTCAAGCAGGCTCCATGCTCAGTGTGGAGCCTGAAGCAGGGCTTGATATCATGACCCTGAGTATTTTTAAAATTTCCATTTTACTTATCTCCATTATTGAATTACTATTTTTGCTACTTTTTATCTCGTTCCATAGCATTGGCAATATACCTCTCTAATTAGTTGCAGTCTATATTCATGTAATGTTATACCTCTTAATGTATAGGTTTGAGAACTTTACCAATAATAGTATACTTTTACTTCTATCCTCCCAGCCTTTGAGTCATTGTTGCCATAGATTTTACTTTCATATATTTTATAAACACACAATAAATTTGTACTATTTTTGCTTTAGACAGTCAATTTTCTTTTAGTGACATTAAAGATAAGAAAAATCTGGGGCACCTGGGTGGCTCAATTGGTTAAGTGGCTGCCTTCGGCTCAGGTCGTGATCCTGGGGTCCTGGGATCGAGCCCCACATTGGGCTCCTTGCTCGGGGGGGAGCCTACTTCTTCCTCTCCCTCTGCCTGCAGCTCCCCCTGCTTGTGCTCTCTTTCTCACTATCTCTATCTCTCTCTGTCAAATAAATAAATAAAATCTTTAAAAAAACAGATAAGAAAAATCTTTTGTATTTACTTTCATTTTAACCATTTCCATTTCTGTCTTACACTTATTCTGCCTGAAGAACTTCTTTTTACATTTGATAACGCTTTGTGTATTGGTAATTAATTTGCTTATCTTCATCTGAAAAACTCTTTAATTTGGCTTCATTTTTGAAGGATATTTTCATTGTGTATAGAATTCTCAGTTGCAGTTTTTTTCTTTCAACATGTCTTCTGGTTCTCGTACTTTCAGATGAGAAATCTGTTGGCAGTTTTACCTTTGTTCCTCTATATGTAATGTGGCATTTTCATTCTTGTTTTATGATTTTCTTTTCTTTTTTTTTTTTAAGATTTTATTTATTAGAGAGAGAGAGAGAGAGCAGGAACACAAGCAGGGGGAGTGGGAGAGGGAGAAGCAGGCTTCCTGCTGAGCAGGGAGCCTGATGTGGGACTCGATCCCAGGACTCTGGGATCATGACCTGAGCCGAAGGCAGCTGCTTAACGACTGAGCCACCCAGGCGCCCATTTTCTTTTTGGTTTTTAACACCTTGTATATATGTCTGGCTTTTTAAAAAAATTGTGTTTATTCTGCTTGGAGGCCTCTGAGCTTCTGGGGTCTGCACATTGGATATCCTTCATTATTTTTGGAAAATTCTTGACCATGATCTCTTCAAATATTTATTCTGTCCCAGTCTCTCTTGTCTTCTCCTGGGATTTCAATTGGTTTTGTTAGACCATTTGATAACATCTTGTAGCCTGGGATGCTCTCACTGGTTTTATTCATTCTCTATCTCTTTGTGTTTCAGTTTATGTAATTTCTAATGAATTATCTTAACACTTGCCGAGTTTTTTCTTCAGCTGCAAGATGTCTATGTCAGTGACAGTGGAGGACTTTCTTCATTTCTGTTTCTGTGAATTTGTTTCTAGCATTTCTATTTGACTCCTCTAGTTTTCATTATCTCCATTGAAATTCAGTATCTGTTCATGCATGTTGACCACCTTTCCTGATAGTGTCTTTAATATCTTTATTACAGTGATTTTAAATTCACTATATTATGGTCCCACATATAGGTCATCTCTGGGTCTGTCACTTGCTTTTCCTCATATCAGTGGGTTGTTTTGTCCTTGTTTTTCTATGTCTCATAAGTTTTCATTGAATAGTGGGTATCGTGTGAAGACTAGAGAGTGAGATAACTAGTATTTATTCTTGGAAATAGGCTTATCTGTGTTCTGCTAGGCTGTTATTGTGGGGTGGTAGGTCAGCCTACTCAGAAGTGAGCTGGGTTTGAGTTTGGTTGTTGCTATGGGTTCACTGACTGTATCAGTGGCTCCAAATTCCTCTTGCATTACCTTGTGTTTAGGGTGGGGTCCTGTTTGCCCATGAGTTCTTAATGTTACTGTTCCACCCTTAGCAATAGACCTTCTCTGTGTACCTAGACTTCAGAGAGGGTTTCTCTTCATTCTTGACAATCCCACAGTGGTAGACTGCTGTTGCTGTTTATTTGGTTCTTGCTACCCTTGGCAAGAAAGGTATTCTTTGTTTTATTAGTAGAGAATCACAGAGTCATGGAGAAGAATAACTGAGATGGTATAAATTCTCCTTACATCTGTAATTTCCAGGGGTTCCATATTTTCATATGGCCCACTCTTGGATTTTAGGAATTTATTAAAAATTTTAACTGGATGTTTCTTACCCACTTGTATGGCAATCCTGGCTTTTTCTCTTCTCACTAGTAAGCCCATACTTATATTCCCTCTCTCCTTAAAGATATCTTTCTCTTCTTAGGCTTTAGACTAGCTGGATACCATGTAAACTTACTTCTTTAGGCTCAAGAAAAATCAAGATTTGTAGTTTATCCAGCTTCTTCTATTTGATAGAGAAGTGACACTCTCCACATTTCTATATCCAAGGCAGAAGCCAAAGGTCAGTTATATAAGCCTTTAAGTAAAGGATTTTTTTAGCATTCATACCAGAAAGGATGTTGAAATGTTTTGAACTTGATTATTTTGAATTTATACTGATAAAAAAAATAGAGTTTAGCTTATGAAACTCTGAGCCCAGGCTGTACAGTTTCAAAAAGGAGACAACTGTACATTCTACAAAAGGTGATTACACATGAAAGAACCACATCCTTGGGTAATGAGTTGTCTCCATAGCCACTGGGATAATCTGCCCCTATTTACTGCCAAATTATGGGCATAATGAGTCACAGGCGCATTTCTAAATATATCAACAGCCCTGCAAAGTGTTTTAGGGGCACATCCATCAATTATGGTCATGAGAAAGGTCATAATAGTACACAGGCTTTCATCATAATTCAGCTTTCCCTACCCAGTTTGCCTTGGGTATGTTGAAATACTGTGATTGTTCAGTTAGAAGCAGTGTTCATTTTTTAGGAGGATTTACTGGAAATGAGCGAAATATCTGAGAGAGGCCATCCCATTTAAAGGCCTACTTCCTCATTCAAAAGCTTTTTGTGTAATAAAAGTTTCTCAAAAACTCTTCTGTGAGATTCACCAATCTCATTCCTTCTGAGCCACTGATTAGAATCCACAACTTCAACTGAAGAAAAGATTAGCTGTATACTTGGATGCCAGCCATTTTCACTGAATTCCCCTCTTATATATTCCTGTTAATAACAAAAGTATTGTTAATAACACTGCTGTGTCCCTTCTTCCCACCATGGTGGGTATTTCTGTATCTTTGGCATCATTGGGCAATCCATAAAGTCCGTTGACATTTTAATGTGACTACAAAATAGGATGGAACTTTATAGAAAGCTACCCCAAAAATTAACCTTTGATAAAAGAAAATTGTTCTAAATTCTATTACTTTGAATAGTGTTCCCTTCCTACCAAAAACAATTATCCTGGCAATTTCCCACAGCCTGTATAAACAAACTCAGGTAACAGGAATCGGGAAACCAGAAAACATTTCACAATTAAATATTAAAGGATCTTCTAGAGCCAGTACACTTAACCCAGCATTTTTTCATCTTATTGTCTTCTGGTAAACTGTAACGTAAAGCAGTTCATGCTTTGCTTTGCTAACTTTTAGTCCAAAATCAGGTGGATTTGTCAAACCTCAGGAGATTATACATCAGAGTGGTTAATTTCAATAAACTGTTTCCATGTTTTGCTCACGTTATGGCCTATCAGTTTCCCCCTGAAGATGGAGGGTCATATTTTCCATGGACTATTTAGATAAAGAATTCCAAAAAGAAGTCACACTTCTTTCTTGTCTGCTTATCATTTACAGTGCATACATTTTCCCTTCCAATTAATTTGGAGTTCTTTTCTTTTCTTTTCTTCTTTTCTTTTCTTTTCTTTCTTTCTTTCTTTCTTTCTTTCTTTCTTTCTTTCTTTCTTTCTTTCTTTCTTTCTTTCTTTCTT